>NW_010427405.1:40272-40691 GCF_000710305.1 Buceros rhinoceros silvestris | reverse complement strand
TTTACGCATGGGGTGGGGAATATGGTAATTCCCGGGTCTCTGTGTTCCAGTCACGCGGCAGACCACGTGGCTGTCACCACCTTTGAACTGCCGCAGTTTTACTTTCCGTCCCACAGTTTTAACCCTCGCCTTTCCATTTCCTACAAAATCGTCAATATCTTACTGGTTTTATCTTTGTATTTAATATTTTTCTGTTTGTTGTGTTATTAAAGTTTGTTTCAGTTTTCCAAAAAGCATATTAGAGGTCTCACGGATTCTTTTCTCCCTGCTCCTACTTCTATTGGAATAGAGGAAGGTATTATCGTTACCGGACCTTGGCTCAACCTCGGCCAAACCGGTGACAACCCAGAGGGTCATTAAGCATTGGAACAGGCTGCCCAGGGGGGGGGTGGAGGCCCCATCCCTGGAGGTGTTTAACA
>NW_010427405.1:36516-40136 GCF_000710305.1 Buceros rhinoceros silvestris | reverse complement strand
TCCCTGGAGGTGTTTAACAGCCATGTGGATGTGGTGCTGAGGAACACGGTGTAGGGACCCTGGCAGTGCAGGGTGAACGGTTGGACTTGATGATCTTAAAGGTCTCTTCCAACCAAATGATTCTACTAGCCTACAAAGCCTTCCCTGATGTGTAACCTATTCTTGATATGACAGAACCATTCTTAATTTTTTATTCTAAAGATATACAACATTATTAGACATTCTGAAACATAAATACAAAAAACAAAACACAAAACCAAAAAATTACAATAAAAAAAGAAAAAAAGTTCTGTGTTTGTTGCATATATGTAATAGAAAAGTTAAATTAATTCACATTGGGGTCAATATATTGTATATAGGTAACTACTTAGATATTTTTATAAAAATCACTGGTTGCCTTAATCAAATTTCTCCATGTAATTGTGATTGATTGGCATGCTGCTAATCAATACCCTGAGAGTGTGGGAACCCTCTTGTCCTTTGGCAGTGTGGGCCACGCTCTGTTCATGCAGCCTGGCTTGAGATGCCAAACATGTAAGTAAATGCTGATGGTGCTAAGCCACTGTCTTTAGGCATTGTTCCTTCAGGTCAGAAAGGGTTTCCAAAGCATCACTTTGCCTTTTCAAGCCCTACCACTGGTATACACTAATGCCTAATGGTCAAACACCAAACAGAATTTCTGCAACACCCTGGCTATTTTTATTTTTTTCAGGGAGCATGATAGAACCCTGGCTTCATATTAATTAACTTCCTTTATGAGCAGACCCACCACCTTCATCCTAAAAAAACCCCTCATCACATTGCAAAAGTCCTCCCACTAGCAGCTTTGTTTGATTCCACCAAGTCTGGATCTCACGTGTCTGGTGGAAGGCTCGATTTCCTCAGTCTTGCATGCAGCTGGCTGGACACAGTGCAAGGTTTAATATTATTCAGTTGCTAGCTTTGCATGAAGTTGAAGTTGAAAACCACAGTTTTTTAGTAAAGGTGGTGCTCAGAAAAAATAACACAAGGTTTTTCACTACAGTCTAAATGCGAACTAATCCATTTCTGAAGATGAGAATTTGGGTGAAGCAAGGCAAGACAACTGATAGTGAAAGAGTTACAGTCCTGTGTTATAGTCCCTGAGATAGATCCTTGAAGATGCACTTCAGAGAGAGGAATCGTGACAACTCACACTTAGAGAGATGTTTTTCTTTCTTCTCTCCGTTCTAAAAGGAAACAAATCGGTACCTTTTCAATTTGAGAGATTTACCTTATTTCCCCCAGCCAAACGTGGGATCCCTGTACTCTCAGGGACCAGCCAAATGGATCAGCTCAAAAACTGGGGTAGCTAATGGTTGAAGAAAAGCACAAGTACAGCTTAGCCCAACAGCTACAATGCTGCAACCTCGCTGTTAAGTTTGGGGCTGAGCCTCACTGCATTTCTCTTCTGGTGAACAAGCATTTGAAGGTGTGTTACTAAACTAAACCCTTTCAAACAGGAGCTGGTGTTTGGATTTTTTTTAAATTATGACACCTTTACTTTCAGAAAACTTGGGAGCTGGTAAAAAATGCTCTCCCTATGCTGAATACCTGAAACCTGAACTCTTTTTTGCACAAAGTAGTCTTATTTCATGCCAAGTATTTTTTAATTTAGCAGCATTTATAATGTGTCTTTGCCTTTCCCATTCGGAATCCATTCCAATCAATATCTGCCACATGTATAGATTGCACAATTAATATTTTAGAAAGAAAATTTACTTAGGACCTTAATCCCCAGGTAGTAAATATTAATTAGGCACTTAAATTATTGTATTAAAACAGCTTTTGTGATATGGAGGGCATGTTTTTCTGTCAGCTGCTCAATATTTATTTTAAGCGTATTAAACCACCTCAGGAATATTCAGCACACGAAAACCTTTTAATGTTTGAATGGATCAGATTTACAACTCCAAATTAATGTTATAAATTACATTTACATAATTCATTCTCCACAAAGGGGAATTTGTTTTGCATGTGTAACTGTTAATACATGCAATTCAAGATGAAACCGCAACACGCTATTCCTGCCCACATTACTAATTTGGACTAAGCAGAGTTTATAGACCATTTCAGCCACTTACTTGTTTGGTTGCTGGATCTTTCTTTCAGTAGCTCTGTTTCATAAATTAAGCAGCATGTACATGTGTTCTCAAATGAAAAGGATCTTGATAAGTAAACTCAAAACAAGCCTCGCTTTGGCTCTTAGGAACATAATAATGCCTAAAAGGCTATTCTTAGTATTTTGTTTATTAGCATAGATATGAAAAGGCAACTGGGGAGAAACAAAGTAATTGAACAGAAGGTTAGGCACTCATGTCTTTCCTTGCTGATTTGAAATATCTGCAAGAAAAACTAAGCTGAGATCAAATACTACTTAGTATTGAGCTTCGATTTTAAAAGGCAACAGTTTAGAAAAGTTAACTAAGGCACCCACCTAGTCATTTGGCTATCTTTTAAATTAATGGAGGTTATGAGGCTAAATCCCTGTGCCATTTTTAAGCCCTAAATCCCATTGTAATTTCCAACACCTGAAACCACTTGTACGTTTGGCATGATTAATGTTATAGCAGTTTGGTTTGGTTTGCGGAATTGAACAGCCTTATCACCCTAATATTTCCTTTTAGAAGACTGATTAATGTTATAGCAGTTTGGTTTGGTTTGTGGAATTGAACAGCCTTATCACCCTAGTATTTCCTTTTAGAAGATATGCCTTGCACCATGTTAACAACAAGTGATGTTCATAAGTATAGAGCACTTTATATGACATTTGATGGCCTGATCTTAAGTGAGTTGCCTGCATTTAGATGTACTCAAAAAAATCAGACTCCCCTTTTTGCCCCGTCATCCCCTTTTAGCTTTTTAAATCAACAGAAACACTGAAATTATCCTCTTCTTTTTGCCTTGAACGTGTTTGTTCATTAATTAATAAACCAAAAGTGCTTGCAAGCATCTACCTGGCAGTCAGGTAAAATAATTGAAGGCCAGGAATTATCTGAATGAATCTGAAAGTAATATTTAAGCTGGGCCATGTTGGTTTTTTTCTTCCCTTTGTTGACCTCTTACAGATTCATGTTGTGTTAATTCATGCAGACACATAAATCAAACTTGCTTAGTCGTATGTAGTCGAAAGTTCTTGAACTGTATTTATTATTATTATTCATTACCCTCGCACCCTATAGAGCTTCCGTTGTCCTCTCTTGCATTGCTTCTAATGACCGGACAGGTTTTATTGTTAGTGCTGACTCATTATCTGCCATTTCAAACACTCCCCAGATTATGCCCCCACCACTAAAATTAACACAGTTTTCTATAAAAATATAATAAAAGAAAACAAAATTAGACAAACTCACTATTAGCGTTGCTATATCCTCTCTCAAAAGAGTGAGTGAACTGAAACTGTCACACACACCAGGGTGTAATCTGAATGAATATCCTCTATGGATCACCAGTCTGACCAGCGAGAACTGCAGTGAGGATACAGGTTGGCAGCTTGACACAAAATTTTCCATCTTTAAATACCCTTCCACACCACCTTAAGGGCTTGTATCACCATGGCATTCCTTGCTTCCGTATTTATCCACTGGTCCCCATGGGAAAGA
>NW_010427405.1:27980-36415 GCF_000710305.1 Buceros rhinoceros silvestris | reverse complement strand
CGTTTCAGCACGTGCTTCCACACAGGACTGTGCAGAGCCTCTGGCGAGCAAATGCGTTCTCTGGTTTTTGTCTTCCTTGGAAGACAGCTCTGGAGATGACATCGATAAAGTGTGCTGACATTCACAGGTTGAGACCATCTCTAAAAGGACATTAAGTTAAACAGAAAGTAGATGTATTCAAAGCGTAGGGCTTATTTCAAGATTGTTCAGTAAAGCCTGCCTTAAGTCAGAGTCTACCTGTCCAAGAAACAGGTAGCTTTCTGGATCTGGAGGAGTCATTATCAGCAGAAGACTCATTCCAGCTTAGATTTTTTGAGCTGAGCAGGACAGGCTGAGGGTTCATTGAGTGCAGTCTTACCGCTACATTCTGTGGTGCTGTCAACATCCCAAAGTGAGCAGGGATTTTACTGTGCAAGGGCTCAGACTTGTGGCTACTGAATTAGGACTTGTGCCATGACTTCTGGAGGAACCAAAGCAGGTTTATACTGCTATCCATTCCCCTTAGCCATGGAAAAGGTGATGGTGTTTGCCTTTCAAATACGGACCGTGGCTCCAGCCTGTGGAAGCCCTGTCAAGGAAATACATGCTGGACATTATCAACAAGACTAACAGTACTAAGACTGGCTGGGATGGAGTTAATATTCTTGAGCAGCTTGTATGGTGCAGTGTTTTAGATTTGTGGCCAAAACACTGCTGATAATACACTGATGTTTTAGCTGTTGCTGAAGAGTGTTTGCACAGCATCCAGGCCCCCTCTGTTTCTCCCTCTTCCACCCCAGTGAGGAGACTAGAGGAGGGCAAGTGGTTGGAGGGGACACAATGAGGCAGATAAAGCAGACTAACAAAAGAAATATTGCACATCATGTAAAGTCACATTCATCAATGAAAGAGAGAGGTGGGGATTTAGGGAGGTTAGCCATGTTTTGCTCAGGAACTGGGGGGCATCAGCCAGCCTTCGGAGGTGGTGAGTGATGGCTTTTGCATCACTAGTTTAATTTGATTTTCTTTCTTTCTTCTTCCACTTCGCCTTCACTTACTGAACAATTTTTATCTGGATCCACAAGTTTTTCCTGCTGTTACTTTTCCTTTGCTCCAACTTCATCCCACTGGGAGTGAGCAGGGAGAGTGAGCAAGCAGCTGTGTGGTACTTAGCTGCCTACTGGGGTTAACCCACATGATAATAATTCTGTGAAACTCATTAATATATGATATGAAATGACTGAAATTTCTCTGTTCTTACTGAGCTGAGTGAACTACGAACAGCATGAATTATGAGAAATATAAACTTTGAAATGTCTGACATTACTCACCTTGAGTAATTGTATTTAGCCCCCCCTTTTTTTGTTAATTACAAAGAAATCATCAAGTTTTGCTCATAAATACTTACAGTATGAGTGTACAAGAGTGGCATGTTGTTTTCAAAGACTTTAATGATGTTAATTACAACAATTTTCAAGTAATGACTGCAGGGAAGACAAGGTACTTGACTTCAAGTTCATTTTTCTCTGGCAGTGTAAAGGACTGGGACTTCACTGCTGTTACACAGAGCTGTGTGGAGGGTCTTAACCTGAGGACAGATTTGAGAACTCTAGACTTTAATGTCAAGTGGAGAGACCTCACTGCAGTCAAGCCAGATGTTTTTGTACTCTGGTTTGATTGTGCAAGTCAACCTGACCAGGTGTGAGCAGCAAGCCCTTGCTGGCACAGTGGTAGCTGGAGTTTGACACCCAGAGGCAGAGGCAAACATGTCCTGATAATAACAAACTCAAAGGTTCTGTGATTCCCCCATGCTGATCGATAAAAGAACGTGTTTCTTCTTTGGACATGAGATGGGAGACCTACCCACAGGTGACTGCCACTGGCCGCAGCTGCGCTGCAAAGAGGACAGCTTACGAAACTGAGCTCAAAACCTGGCTCAGGGTTTAGCATCTAACCTAGTTAGCAAGCTAGCACAGCTTAGAGCCACAGTAAGGCTGGGTGAGGTTTTAGCTGGTGAACAGGAAAAATATTTATGTCGACATGTAGTAAATGCCCGGTTTAACTATATAGTAAAAGCATGTGCGGAATTCTGCCTGGTGGGAAGTTTTACTACTCTTTGGACAAAGAGAAGAAAAGCACATCTGGATCAATAAATGTGAAGCACTGTACAGACATTGTTCTGAAGTCTGGTTCTGTTGAAAGTTCAAACATGGGGCTAACACACAGCACAAACTATTTTTGCATGTCATAGTTGCTCATCAGAAAGATCTGTAAGATATTCCTCTTTCACCTGTCTTGAAGGACAGTTTGATTCATAGCGGAGCTGTTCAAGCCCTTATTTGACAAGCTTGACAAGGAAGTAATGAGCACATTTTATATGCTTTTAGAGCACAAAAAGAGTCCGTTAGACAAAAGCTGGTTACCATCAAATCACGTTTTTGTACAACTTGTCTTGTCTCTCAAACAGCACAGAAAACATGGGCTGTGCTCTGAACACCATTTGGTTCTCTGATCCCCTGTGTCCTGCTGATGCTCTTGCTCTCTTTCTGTGCTGGAATATCAGATGGCTCCTACTCTCAGCAAAACTGCTGGCAGTTCGGGATTAGACAGCCACAAAAATTCGGGATAGACAGCCACAACACGCAAAAAGAGGCTTGGCCAGCTTGTTATTAAATGGATTTCACTGGACAAAGAGTGATCAAAGGCTGGAATTTTCCTGGGTGGTGGAGTATTTTAAAGAGGTAACTTCTCCTTTGTTTGGGGGGAATGCTGTTTGTTTAATAATCCCTGTATTTCTCAGTGCCATCGCAGCTTGCTAGTTTATTAAACAGAGCTGCCTTTGCACCACGATTACTTGAAAATGTTTATACTTCAGCCAGAATTGTCCCTGGGTTTGACAAATGAACACATACACAAAGGACAAGCTATCAGTCTTACAGTTCTCATAACACAGCGTGAACAATGTCAGTGTTGGAGGGTGTTTAGAGTAGTGTGTGAAAGAGCAGAAAATGAGTGAGTGTATTAACACTGGACCCTCAAGAAATAATTGGAGATTTACTCTTTGATCTGTGTGAGAGGCATCCTGCAGCTTTGCTGCAGGAGCACATGAGTACCAAAAGCAAGTAAACTCACCAGGAAAAAATGAGTTCAGTGTAAGAGGGGCAGGAAAAGAAACCTCAGCTACAGAAGTTAATGCAATGTTAGGGTAATGCAAAAATGTTTGGGTGCAAAAGTGTGGATTTCCTGAACCTAATCACCAAGTTCATCTCAGCAAACATGAGTGTTCAAAAGCACACAAATTAATTAAACTGTGAGCAGTAGACCTATTTCAAGATGTACTCGCTCCCATTTCTCAAGGTCATTTCTTTCCTTTCATCTGCCGTACATAGGGCTGACATTGTTCTTCAACCATTTTCTATTCCAGATCTGTGAAATCATCCAGCATAAAGTTATCTGACCATGAAAAAATAAATTACTTAAGCTGGATATCCCAAGCCTCTCAGCTCCTCACAAAAGGATTTTTGTTTATGGTGTCTGTGGGCCCAGTTGCTCCTGTTTTCAGCAGCTGTTTTCAAATACTGAGCGAAACTAACAGAAAAAAAACTCAGAAAAAATATGGGTTTTTTTCTCCCCCAATTTTTATTTCAACCATGCCTTTTTTTTTTTTAAATCAGTGGATTAGCTTTTGTTTGAAAGCTCCCATTGCTTCTGCAATGACACATAACACGATAAGTCAAAATACTCTTTGGAGTAGAGTAGCTTGAGTAGGTTAGAAATAATTTAAACTTACAGCTAAAGAAAATAAGCAAGAAGAGCTGGGCATCAGAAAACTACATAGATAGTGTGTTGGCATACTATAGACATAATGAGGAAGGTTTAATTAAAGGATTTTGCTGAAATAATATTGTTTTAACAAATGGCAGGCTTTTTTTCTACAGCTGCTTTCCCTTTCTCTGCCACTGTTGTGTAATAACGCTGATCTAAACCCCTCAACTCCGGCATCTGGTCTGGCAGCTGGTTCTCTCTGTAAGTCTCACCAATGAACCTCTTCAGTCCCCTTCTTTGGTGTTGTGCGTGGGCTATGGACAACCATGTCAGCATCTTCTGCTTCAGGTCTAGTATCCACAGCCAAAGTACGAGGAGCCGAAGCTCGGTGTCTGTGTAGCCCAGCAGGTAGGAGAAATAGCACACCATAGAATTACTAAAACTTTACAGAATGTTCTCAGCCTCTGGTAATGTTTTTTTAAGTGCTTTTAGTTCCTGAAGTGCGAGTTGTTATAGAAATGCCAACTATTATTGATCCATCTCAAATTGTGATTTGTGAAAAATCAAACCTCGTGGCACTTTGTTGGGGAGGAGGGATGAATCTTCCTTTTTATAGCTTTTACAGATAAAATTATCTCCAGCTCCAGTATGCTGTACATTACATTAACATTTAAAAGAACAGTGCTGTAAATGGAAAGGAAAAATATCTGGAATGCACAGTCAGAAAATGAAGCAACAATACTAAAATAAGTTCCATTTAAAGTTAAGATAAAGGGAAACAACTTCAAAAAATAGTCGGGTTTGTGACGGTATATACTCAGAAAATGACTACTCTTATGCACATTAAAAAAAACCGGACTCCTTAACAGCCTCCCACATGCCCACATACACAAAGAGATGTCTTAGAAAAAGCAGTAGCTGAGGAGACCATTAATTCTCTGAATATTGGGAAAACAGATGGCTGGGATGCTTTCCTATATAAATTCTATGAAGTTTTTAAAGAAACTCAGAGATCCATTTTCTGTCCACATTCAGCATGGCCTTTTAACACGGTGAGGAGTCATGACATTGGGCATGAATCTGTCCGAGACTCGCATTTCCAGCATCATTTCATGTATCTGCAAAGGCGTTTACAAACAGCTTAAATCTGTGTTTCCCATTAATGAAAATCACAATTAGGTAATCTTTGTTAGTGGAAATGATGTGATTATTTAAAAACTTATCTACGGCTTTTTCATATTAATCAGAGTAAGCAAGAAGGATCATTACTCATAAAGTACAAAAGGGTTTGCTTGCAATACATTAGCTTTTAAACAGTGATAACAAGCTTCCACATCTGTATCATTAGATTTTTTAAAAAGAAATATTGTTTCTTAAGTACAGAGAGGCATGAATTAGTCAATGCTTCTTTTTTTCTGCAATAAAACGCTGATTTCTCAAAACAAAAATTCTTGCTAGGAAAGCATTCCTTTCAACAAATTCCTGAAACTGAAAAATATTTGGAAAATTTTCAAAGTTATCAAAATACCTGTTCACAATGCAAAATCCACCCACTAGTGTGCAAAATCGAAGGTAGTTATAGTGGCAGTCGTAATGGATTGTTAAAATATGCCAAAGAAGCGCTTTAACTGACCTGATCTAAATTCTCCCCTGACTGATGGACAGGGCACCCAGACTGAATTCTTTCACTGTTACTCTTTTAGAAAGATGCCTCTAATGCAAGCAGCTTCTTCTGGCCTACTTACAGGGACTGAGAACTGCATCTATTGACTGTCCCTAGCAAGAGACTGAAGATTTTGCTTCCCTTTTGTGTAGCCCAGGATTGGCCTAATGTTTTCTAAATCTGAACCACATGCTATACTTTTGTCATTTTTTCCTCACAGGCAAATATAACCACAGCAAGAGAATTAATGCATAGGAAAAAAATCCATGTGTGTAACTGGAGCTTGCATTCTTTTCCTGGGGTTTGAATTGTTTCATGTCCTTATAGTTTCCTCTTTCATTTTTATTTCACCATCCTGATTCTATCAATTTAATGATCTTACTAATTCTTCAACCTTCCTGTAACTCCAACCACTTTGTTTCTTCCACTCACTTCTTTCCCTCTCCATTCCCACTCCCTACTTATTTTATCTCCATTTCTTTCATCCCCTTCTGTTTCTCCCTGTCACTGTTCTCTCTGTCTTAACTACCTGCCTTTCTTTTCCATTTACATTTCTTTCTCCATCCTCTAGTTCTAAATTTACTCCTTTCCTTATGCTCCAGCTCACATGGGTTTCCCTCCTTCCCACACCCTCCCGTACTCTTCTGCCTTGGTAAGATATAAAGCTGAATGGCAACCATCCCATTTGTTACCGTTTTGGTTTTTCCCCACTCACCCCTCTCCCCCACCCCCAATTACCACTATATGACAAGAAGAGCAAAATTAAGCTGTCCAAGTGACAAGTATCTATGTTTCACATGCTTTTCATACTACTTTTAAAAAAAATATTATCCATAGCCTTTTCCTGCCTTTCTAAATATTTGTGTCTGCCTGATAGGTGGTAACCTAACCCAGAGCTCCCAGAAAACTTGTATAATATTTGTGATTATGAAGAAAGCCTTGCAATACCTGCTGAATGTGACCAACGTGGCAAGGTCGATCTGCTTTAGCAGATAAAGCGAAACAGGCATTGCATGTTCTATTTCTTTTGATGGGTTTGATTTGATTTGCAGGCTGATGCCTGAAGGAAACTGTTTGTATCATCTGTGTTATTAACTTCCTTTTTACTGATAATTCGGGAAGGAACATTCAATTGACATGTTTTTTCGACAGTCAAAGGTACCATGGATATTACGTGCAGCAGTTTTCTGATCCTTGCCTAGATGAGAGCAGGTCACTAGGATTTCTTGGCTAACAAGATTAAAAATGAAAGCAGAAATGACACAAGCAAACTACAGTAGCAAGACTGAGTTGACCTGTGGGAATTATATCTACAGCTCATGTTAGAGGGAAGAGGAACAAGTATTTCTTCTTAAAGCATGGAAAAAGCTACCAATCCATGAACTGCGCTGCCATCGACAGCAGCGACGTGCATTCAGCCCCTCAGGATTTCACAGTGTGGCGAGCCACTTGAGAGTCACTCCCATGGTTACCATGTCATCAACCCCCCAATATGCTTTTGCACTGCTACAGCTCCAAGTAATGACTTCCCTTTCTCAATAAAATATGATTAGCCACTGAAAAGATATATTAAAAAATCTGAAGAGAGAGGGCTCCTTACTTCAGTCCTGAAAGCTTTGTTCTTCAGACCTTGACATCATTCTCCGAGTTTCTCTGAGGAAAAAGGGGAAAAACAATTTTTTTATTCACTAACTGTATGTAGGCCAGTTTAAAGAATGTATTAGGTGCCTAGTCCTATATAGAAGAATATTTACTACTAGTATTTTAAATCCTGTTTCAGACTGACTTCGGAAAGACTGTGTCAAGCATTGTTCTTGCTACATGTAAACTCATCCTTTCCAACTTCCCCTGACCGTGACATCTTGAGAACCCACATACACTATGCTTTTTCTGTTCATGTGCTTGCAGAGTTATAAAATGACGGGTAACTTAATCAATTTTTTATGCATACAGAGCTATTAATTCACCATCTTACAGTGACACATCATTGCACCTCAGGTACTGTCTAACTCAAAATCTCTCTGAAATTGGTGTGACTTTCTCTGACTGATTGCCTTTGAAACAGGACCTACACTGCTGTGACTCTCTGACTGGGCAGTAGACTGGAAAACATCCTAATGGTCACCATGTCTCTTTTATCAGCAAATAGTAGTTACATGGACCATTAATCATATATTTACATGTAGTCCCTATTCAAAGGTGCTCTGAATTTAAGACTAGAAAAACAGGAGGAGGAAGTAAGTTCTGGGAAAAGCCCAGAACCAAAGGGTGAGTGTGGCTGGGCGGCCCAAAAGTGTGCTTAGTTGTCAGAAAGGCTGAACTGCCAAACAGGTTTGTGAGAAGGGACTAGAAGATAAAAGACAGTGTAGCTGCTGGGCTGAGAAAAGTGATTTTAAAAGCAAGGAACCATCGAAACGGCACACAGCTGAGGCAGTAGGGCATGAGCGCAACAATAACAGCTTGAAAACAGGAAAGAGGGGTGAGGAGGCAGTGGGTAAAAGAAGAGGTTTTAGAGGTTTAGAAGGTTACAGAAGTTTCTAAAGTGGATGAATTTCCCATCATTCTCAGAGAACTAAGAGGATGGAGATGAGTTTTCAATCAGCCAGAGACCATGAAGTAACAACAGAGCAAGCATCCCTCTGCGAAAGTCTAGGTAAAAGCTGGAATGACTGTTTAGCAGTCATTTTGAAGCTGAGGGGGTTTTGGTGATGGGTGTTTTGAGTAACAGGCCTCTTTGTGTATAAGAATGAATACCGCAGGAAATCTACTTGATGAAAAGTGAGTGCACTTTATTTTCCATCATCTTCTCTCAAATATTGTGTTTGTCAGTTCTCCAATGCTTTGAAAACCCAAACTTGGAAAACTGATGGTGAAATAACAGGAAGCGCAGACTGAGATTGCTCCCACAGAGTGGAGGGCCTGTGGATACAAACTAGGCTCAAGCTCTCATAGGGTGTTCTTCAGCACAGTGGGTAAACTCTAGCTATGTGAAGACACATGGGAGACAAAAAAAAAAAAAAAAAAAAAA
>NW_010427405.1:11170-27844 GCF_000710305.1 Buceros rhinoceros silvestris | reverse complement strand
AAAAAAAAAAAAAAAAAAAAAAACCAAAGCCACCCTAAAAAGTTTGACAGAGGAATAATGAGTTCCAACTCTGAAGAACATGCCCAGTCACATCTCTGTTTTTCATGTAAAAATTGAAACTGGACAACACTAGACCTGGGGAAACATCAGGCAACAAAATTAAATATATATATCCATAAGAGATTCACAATGAGAAATGGAGCAGTCAAATTTTCAAAATTGATGCGGATTATTGAAGATTTTCTCAACACGCTTGTGGTTAAAACACTGTGTGAAAGCTAATTTTAAACTGCGAACTTTTATTCCTTTTGCCTCACGCAGAAAAAAAGCTTTTAACAAATCGAATTTGTCCATTAACAACTACATGCCCGATGCGTGATGTGTGCATATTTCTTAATGTTAGGAAGTCTGATCACAGAACACCTGCAAAAATGAGAATCGCGGTCTCAGCCCACACAGAAAACCAGTGCGTGTCCTGAAAAGACTGTTTCAGAAAATAATAGTCATGTGGAAATCGTACAAGCAGCACTTGAAGGTTTTAATTTCCCCCCGGTTTGAATTTCGTATTTCAGCTCCACTTTCAAAGATTTCTTGAGTGTTTTTGTCCTTTACCTCTGGGCTGGTGAGAAATTGTAGATGCTTCTCCGTACCCACAGAGGACAGAGTACTGACAACCCGCTTGTGAGCTATGGCAGTCCTCATCTTGTGGGTGGAATTTAGGGTCTTGTTTTGCAAAGACAGCTTTGAGTTTTGGCGCTCCACGCATGGACAAAGCCCTTACTCCATGCTGCCTCACGTGTGTCCCGCAGGTCCTTTGCCTACAGCTTCTCCCTCCTCATTGCACCCCTCTCTCCTCTCTCAGTCCCCAAAAGGGAAGGCAGCCACCTGCGAGACAGCAACACATCCTGGTCTCTGAAAAGAGGATCAGGGAGACACAGGGAAGCACAGTGAAAAAAACAGAAAAGAGACAGAAGAGTATTAAAGGGAGAACAGAGCGAGCAAGAGGGAGCTTCCCATCCCCTGTGCGCTGGGGAGGGGAGCAAGCCCACTGACCCACACCGTGGGGAGCCATGGTTACCTCCTTGGTAAGCTTCTTCACAAAGGATCAGAGCAGAAGGGGAGGGCAGAGAACAGGTTTGAAAATCTCAAAATGATGCCAGAAAGTCTCAAAAAGACTTGGAGAAACATCTGCTGGATACACAAACACTCAAGTAGGAGAAGGCATCTGTCGTGCCTGGATAAGCCTGGTCTCCCACTCCTCGCCATCCTCTTACTCCTCAGGGGAGGACTGCGGCTCACGTGTTTTCACAACATATGCCACAACACATGTCTGTTACCAATGCTTGTAGGGGTCGTTAGGATTTCACAGTGCAAGCAGCATAGGGAGGATTTTCCCAGTCTTCGTGGTAAAAGACTAGGAACAGCTGAAAAGCACACATATGAGGTGTTAGTGGTTGGGATCCTTCAATCTGAAGATTTCATACTTTTTTTTTCACTTGTAGCAGTTGTCTTTAGAGAGCATCCCGTAGTAGTAAATTCTGTAACATAGGGAATCTCTATGTTCCCTTCAGAAACTGCTGCTTCGTCCTTGGCTGGTGTGGCAAAAAGAGACTAGACTGCAAGGTTCAAGCAAACTATTCATCTGAACTTCCCTTAGAGGTGTAATATGCCACTCTTGCAGGTTTTCATGAATACAACAGAATGCACTATTACAACTTAAAAGCAAAAATACACTACAAGAACCCAAGAGCACAGAAAATATGATAGGTATGTTAATCACCCCTGGTTACAAACTTAGATCAGGCTAAATATTCACTTACCCCTCCAGGGAAGGGCTCTCAGTCCCAGGGAGGTGACCCAGGCTGGTGTTCTGACCAAGGGACAAGGGTCTCCATACAGGCAAGATGTAGGGTTGGAGAAGCAACTGCCAACATCTTATGGTTTTTACCCCCTGATGTATGTGACTGTGAGCAGGACTATGCCTGAGTGGATTCTGCTGTCTGGAATGTTTATCTTTGGTGGTGTGATGGCCCTTTTTCTTCCATGGGCATGGTTTAGTCTGCACTGTTCTTTTGCTAATTTTTTGATGTCTAGTACACACAGTTACTGAAAAGTGGTTGAATGGGACTCAGGGCATTTTATTTGTTATGGATTTCCAGGCTTCACTGGGTTTCTGTTCTTAGTATGATGCAGTCTTCAAGCAGTTCCAGCCCAAACCATTTGTGCCAGCTCCCCCTCCATCATCTCTGCATACATAAAGGTCTGTCAAAGCACTAGACGAAGCTGAGTTGAATAAACAACTCTCTGTATTTTGTCTTTGTTCTCAGAAACCTGTTTAGTTGGGTGGTCCCATATATTCCGTCCCGTGACCTGAGTCAGAATTCAGCCACTGATTGGTCATCATTGGCCAATATGTTTGTGTAAGTTTTACCTACGTGTTTAAGCAGAGGCAGTAGTCTCTTGGCGATTCTCTGTTATTGATAGATTAGAGGAAGAAAAGGGTCGCATGGACCTTTCACACCTGGGAACATTCCTCATTCAATCCTACGTGCCCCATGCCATCCTTGCTGTTTTGTTTGCTGTTCTTTAAAATTATTTTCTTTCTTGATATACTTCTGGGAAAAATCATAGAATTCCAATGCAGATCCTTTCAGGTCTTGTCAACCTGTTGTAGCATGGCTGCAAGGCGTATAGTTGCTCCAGTGTGGTCCTCCATGGTCTGCAGGGGGTACAACCAGTTCCACCATGGTCTTCTCCACAAACTGTGGGGGAATCTCCGTACTGTGCCTGGATTACAACGTGCCAGGATTTAACAGTGCCTGGAGCACCTCATCCCCTCCTTCTCTACCAGTCTTGGTGTCTGCAGGGCTCTCTCATGTTTCTCTCACTCCTCTCTCTCACAACAGGCGCACCATGATTTTTACCCTTTCTTAAATATGTTACCACAGAGGCACCACCAGCACCGCTGATGGGCTCACCTCTGCCCCGTGGCAGGTCTGGGGTCTGTGAGGTCTAGTGAAAATGAGCTGTGTCTGACATGGGGGAGGCCTTTCCTCTTCTCACAGAGGTCAATCCTGTAGCTCCGCACTACGAAATCCTTGCCATGTAAACCAAATACACCACTTCGTCATAACAGACTCAGTCCTCTGTGCTTGTGCGCAGGAGTGCTCCAGCAACGACAGGTCCGTAACGTCTGCCACTGATGTCAGAGGAGCTCTAATGGAGTCACCTACACTGGTTTGCAGCGGAGATCTGGCACAGAGTCATCACCCCTCTAGCAGAGCCACCAAGACACTGCAAACCCAATATATTATTTCACTTTTGAACATTATCAAGCTATTTTAACCAACCAACCAAACAAACAAAAAACCCCAAACAAAGCTATTGTTTCCCACCCTCTCCCTTTACAAACATCTGTGAAAAGTCTGTCCTTGCTCCCCCTTTTCAGCTCCACAGCTACTACCAGCAGCAGCACTAGACGCACACGTTTTCAGTCCTGGTCTGACTGGACCTCTTTGTGGTAAAGAGGCTGTCCTATCACTGGTTAAACTAAAAAATTCCCCCCAGACAACCAAAATTATGCTAGAGCAGCACATGGGTCTCTTCAGAAGATACATGCATGTAAAACTCAAGTATCAACCCACCAAGAGGCAGTTGTTTGTGGGGGAAACAAAGCCCCATGACCCCATCTGTGACAACAAATGAGAACTCTGGCTCTTATCCACGGCTCCAGTGTTGGAGCCATCCAACACAAACCTAGCCATGGACCATTAAACGTGGTGCGCAGCAGTGAAAGGAAGAGATGATCTAATTGCAGTGTATTGTTTCATCAGCAGCTGAGGACTACCCTATACAAACAGAACATAAGCGTAACACATTCATACCCTTGCTTAGGAAAAGAGGCCTGGTTATGTTTGTATTGTGCTCTATATTGTGTCATTAATGGCTGGTTAATTTGTACTACCTTTAATTTATTTATGATAATGCTGCTATGATTACTGTCCTATGCACCTGTCTCTGTTGTTGCCTTGATGTCTTCACATGTTTTTTCTGTTTATTCCATAAAAATTGCATCAAAAGCTCTGATGCTTGGTCTATTTGTACAATGCAGACTAAAATGGAGATTAGTGCCTGTTCTTGGTCCCTGTGAATGCAATGCACTCACAATTATACCTACTGTGTTATCAAGTATGTTCTGCTAGAAACAGTACCATTGAACAAGACAGACGTCATCAACATAGTCTTATTTTGTCAAAATCAGGAAAAAGGCATCTAGCAGTAGTTCGTTCTGCAGCATATATGTCAAAAAGCTCTTCCAAGAATCTTAGATGCGATAATTTTAGAGAAAATTAGTAATCGTTCACAAAGCCACCAGAATAGTTCCCGGGTCATTTGTAGCAAGACCTCATGATTCAGCCTTGTACCTCTGAAATATCTATATTGGGGAAAATAATCTGAAAACGGAGGATTGTTTTGTCTTTTGAAAACTGGTTTCCTTAATGTCTCCTCTCAAGATAAACCAGGGGATGAAATAACATTTCCCTCTGCTTTGGCCGGCACCATCAGGTCTGGTTCAACTGGAACTTTCTATTGTAGATCCAAGCTTGTCAGGTAAGAGTTTTTTCTTGACTATTAGTGCTGCAAAGTCAAAAGGTTCTCAGGAATCAGGCTACTTCTGTGATGGTTGATGATTAATTACCTGACTGGATTTGTGCAGAAGTAACTGCAACAGCTGTATCTGAGAAAGCGTAAAGCATGCAGGGAATCCAGTTCCCTATCTGCCACTGCCTCATATAGTTTTAGCAGAAGCCAAATACATTGAAAAATATTTTTTTGCCATATGACTAAGCACATTAAGTTAACATACATACAGTGCAGAAGCCACTTTTGTCTGATATCTGTATTGTAGGATTTGGGCAGATGTTTACACAAACCAATGACCTTGTCTCAAAGAAGGAATAAATCTCGATGCAGCTGAAAGCACATTTCTATCACTATTTTAGGGACTGACTAAAGAGTAAGAAGGGGGTGAGCATGACTTCTAATGCAGGAACAGGTTCTGTACGGTTTTAGTGTTCCACTGCCTCTTCAAAGAACTGCAGAAGACAATGTCTCTATAGATATAAATAACAATGATTAGATAAAGAATTCTATTTTTCTAGCTATTGCAATATCCTCAAACATGGAGAATAAAGTTCTTCCAGTTGGCACTAACACTTTTAAGGAACTTCAGGCAGCAAGCTTCATGGAATCCAAAGTTATCGTTATTTACACTTCACTGAAAAGAAAAGGAATATAGAGAAAACATATTAGTCAATTAGACCAACACTTTACTCTTTTCCTTTTGGCCAGCAATTCCTCACTGGCAACAGCCATGCTGAAGTCTGCAGGACAGAAATGTACCTTTTGGAGCTAGCTGAAAATATCTTTGGGGAATACACTCCCTTTCACGTCCAAGTGAAAGTGCTTTTATGAGCAGCGTTCCAGAAGAGAGAGCCTTTTCAAAGCTGGGCATTGCTGGTAGGAGCAACACCACCCCCCACCCCCCTGCTGCCCACGAGGGCTTTAGTTAACTCCAGTGGTAAGCATACACAACAGTCTTTATAGAATGGTATTAGGAAACACGAAGAAAAGCTGATGTAAGTAAGAAAGCCAAATCTATCTGTCTCAACAGCACGCTGCCTCTGGCTTTGAGCCCTTTGGTTATTTTTAGTGTGTTCTACGGATGGTTCCAGATCGGGTTTCGGAAGCATGGGTGTTCACACCCCCTTGCCTTTGTGTATGCCTTTCCCAAATGTTCCCATTAATGCAATCACAGATCTGGGAGTTGAAGAATACCCCAGAGTAGGGAGCAAGTGCTCTGCTGTCTCATTTCATGAAACATCTCTCAATTGGAGTGAAAGTATTTCACTTATTTATTTAGCTTTTGAGAAGACTACATCCACTGAGAATTTTTTAGAGCCTTTTAAATTCTGTACAACCTCTTGCAACTCATTGTGATCGGGTTACTATTCTGCGAAGTGGATTACTTTGCCATATATAGCAGTAAAGATTTAAGCCCTTGAGTAGTGGTTCTAACATCTCTGGAAGGCAAGGGCAGCTCTTCTTTTTTTCCCTCTTCCCTGTTAATAAAGAGTTTGCCACACACTGCAACAATTGATACTCCAGAAACAAGCCATTTACTTGAGTCACGTCTCATAAGGATGTTTTGTCATTGCTTTCTCCACGATACATCATTTTCCTCTCCTTTCCAAGGGCTTGCTACTCATGGTGTATGTAATCTTTAATACGTTATTTCTTAACCCTCTCTACTGCAATGAGATGATTCCTCTTGCTCCCCCTTACCTCTCTACAAGGCAACTAAGGAAAATTACATGAGTGTGTGAAAGCCTTGTTCTGTTCAGCAAGCCCTGAGGCAGGGAACACGTTGAGAGCCAGACCAGTGCTGGAGGTTACAGTAACATGGACTTTGGAACTGTTATTGGTGTTGCTATTCTGGGCCATGCACGAGTTTTAGATATCTTTAGCCCCACATTACCTGCAGCTAAGCAGAACGGGAATATTACGTGCACGTGCACAACTACTCTCCCCACACCACCATCTGTTGCAAGTTTTTGCAGTATCTAAGTCTTTTTTTATGCTGTAATGCTTTCTACTGCTTTCACTAGAGTGCTACAGACAGGCATTAACACCCTTCACTGCAGTCCATGAAGGTAATAATTAACCCAGGGGTTTTCAGCGATAGCTGAGTGTCATTCTGAGAAGTGGAGTGATTCAAAGTGCCCGCAGAGGCCCCTTAGGAGCAAACCACTCTGGCCAAAGCACACTGTATTATTATATTACCTGAAAATGCGGTTTACCTATTAAAAATATTCACTCTGAAATTTTGAGCAAGAAACCCCTCAAGCAGACCTTATATATGTGCTAGGTACTAGTATCCCTACCTGTTTTCTTGGGAAGAGCTTTTGCTGATTGTTCTCTGCCACCTAGTGACTGGAGCACGGAAATGTCCCAGCGCACCTGTGTGACATCAAAACGAAGGTGACCAGAGTAACAGCAGCACAGAAAGCAGGAGGTGAACAGTGCTGCTGTAAAGCCATGGAGCGGTCAGAAGAGGAAAGGATGAAAGGAGGGTAGCAAGACCCTTGGGAATACAACAGTTACCTGGTAAATCAAGCCTGACCTGAAATCTCCGTCTGAGCTCTGGCGTGATTTTATTATGGCAGTCAAGGTAGCACAGGGAGAGAACTGATAGCTCTGAGGGAGTTCTGCAAGTTTTCCTCGGGGGTTTCAGGCCAAGCCAGACACCACAATCACTTATGGAAGGTAGATGTATAGAACACAGGGTACCTCGGTTCATTTCAGCTGAGCTACTTGCAAGAATAGTGTGTGACTGCAAGGAAAAATTCCTTTTCTGAGATGCCTGGGCACAATTATTCAAAAAGCTGTGCAGGCTGGATTCTTTTACATAGTATTTATGAACTGAAATTAGACAAAAGCTTTTTTTCAGTGCCTTCTTTCAGGCATACCTATACTAGAAATTATTCAGGATAAAGAGAGACGAGACTTTGGAGTCTTTCCCTGTGCAATATGGGAACTATATATATAGAAAATAGGGAACTAGAGTCAAATGAGTGTTTCATAGGACAGTTCATCCAGCAACCAAGGATATTTGGAATATTTGGCATCATAGAGATTATAAGGCAGCTATAGAAGGTAGCTGAAACGGTGCAATGTAACAGCAGTCATTTGGATTGAACAACAATGTTTTTTGTGTTGCTGCTGTTACTTGAGCTCAATATTTCAGCTCAGATGCAACATCAACACAGCAGGATTTCTTTAGAAATGTCTTTAGGGTGAAATAACATTGGTATGTACCTATCCACAGTCTTCTTCCCTTATTTGAGCCAGAGCTGTTTAGGAAAAGTGCCTGCCTGGTAGAGTTACCCCTATTTTGATCCATGTGTAAGAGCTTCTGACAGAAACTAAGCAACTAGTAACTGTAACTGCTAACAACATCCCCAGGTTACTGCTTCATTATACAGATCGGGAGCAGAGACGTCTCAGAGCTGATAAACTTTCCCAAGTACATGTGGGGCCTGTGGAAAACTCACGATGATGTGATTCCAGGTTTATTATGCTATGCATGGGGCCATTCTCCCTAACGTGGTGATTCCAAAAGTTGCAATGCAGTTGGTGCTGACGTAGGAACGCTCCCCTAGCATGTGGAAAACAAGTAAGCAAAGAGACCCAAGTATAGTATTTCTTATATATGTTTAATTCCTGTAACTTGTAAGATTTTGCATGTAAAAACTCAAGATTTTCTAATTTATTTTAGACAAACGTGGTCCTGAGCTTTGCCACCAGGGAACATGCAGCAATCTCGTGTAGCCTGCTTCCGTCTCCCTGGCGTTTCTAGTCACCTGACACCAAAGGCACCAATCAATATAGAGGAAAGAAAATACCCATTTTAACTACGGCAACCATGCCAACCCATTCATTCTGGTCAACGTCCAGAGGCAGCACACTGGTTGCTATAGCGAATCTCTGTGCTGCAGAATGCTACAGCCACAAGAAAATGCTTTGATGGGTTTTTTTCCTCTGTAAAACCATCATGAAGTAGTTCTGATATAAAGAGAAAACCACTTTCACCAGTCTCTTTTTCTGAATATTTCAGATTCAGAGCACCACAAGGGAAAACAGAACAGATGTACCGCTGCACTTATTGTCACACAATACACAACAAGTTGTATTAACTTTACTAGTCCCATTTGCTCCTATGCACTGGTAGACTTTAAAACCAGCTTGAAATCAGAATCAAACCCCAGGAAACAGACTCTTGTCTGATTTACACTAATGTAAGACCATGGTAACTCAGGCTTCAGTGGGGATTCCCGAAGTTTACTGGAGGGGAATTTGATTCAGCCTCTCATACATGGAACTTTTGTAACCTGCCTCTTGTTTCTGTGTTTGGTATCAGCCTGGGACAGCAGCAGGGCCACTTATTCAGTGGGCTGGCTTGCAGAGCTGGGATGGTGTCACACGGGTGAACTGTGCCCACAAACTCCAAACCCGGGACCTCACACTATATGTCACCAGGGCATGTTTATGTGCCGCCAGCTGCCAAGCAGGGCTCTGTGGTCCCCATGTCACCTACCTCACGAGAGCAGAGAGCTTCCCTTGCCCTGCAACAATGCCCTAGACACAGGTTTGTCTTCCACCACTGCTGGTGGAGCTGAGGTTCAGAGCCACCTTCCCAGCTATATGCCACCACTGAGCAACATGCCTTAAAGCAGTTTTAAAGCTACCTGTATCTACTTGAAATTTGGAGACCTGATTCACAAGCTCACAAAATTTGGGAACCACAAATTTATAGCACTGCATAGTGGGAAGCGCTTTGACCACTGTGTGGTCAAAAACTGTTTCAATCTGCAGAAGAATTGGTAGTCATATCCTTTATTCTTTATTTTTAACATCAATATCAAGAGTGCTTCTCTTACATTAAGGATGGTTTTCTTCACTTGTGTGTATTCTGAGCATGATGAAGGGTACACAGTATGTTTCTCGGAACTGTTGTACACTGAACAGTGTAAAACATTTCCTGGAACTATTACCAGTGATTTTTAGTGACTAACACCAGTACAAAGCTCCACAAGGCTATTAGATACGTACCAGCATCCAGTGGGTAGTTTCTGAGGGTGACAGATTGAGTCACACCACCTGTGCATCATTAACTCGTCATCTGAATTAGTTGCGACCTATTATGCACTGCCATGTCAGTGATCACAAAGCAGGTTAAGCTCTCCCATTTTTTTGCAAGACCTTTTGAACAAGGATACCTTCACGTAGGTCTCATCTGTTATTTAATCTATTGCTTCCAAAATGTTAATGTAGCTCTTCAAATCTACACAAGTGTAGAGTGTGTATTGGGTTTGCATGGCAAGGTTTTGCTAGCGAGGGGGCTACAGGGGTGGCTTGTGTGAGAAGCTGCTAGAAGCTTCTGTTGTGTCTGACCAGAGCCAGTTCCAGATGGCTCCGAGACAGACCTGATGCTGGCTGAGCACCTCAACCAAAGTGGCCGGCACACCTGGATTTGTGTCTGACCAGAGCCAGTTCCAGATGGCTCCGAGACAGACCTGATGCTGGCTGAGCCCATCAGCAACAGTGGCAGCAACTCTGTGATAAGGTATTTAAGAAGTGGGGGGAAAAACTGCAGCTGGAGATAGAGGAATGAGAATATGTGGGAGAAACAACTCTGCAGACACCCAGGTCAGTGAAGAAGGACGGGGAGAAGGTGCTCCAGGCACCAGAGCAGATGTTCTCCTGCAGCTCATGCTGAAGACTGTGGTGAAGACCAAGGTGAAGACTGTGTTGAGTCAGGCTGTCCTCCTGCAGCCCATGGATGCTAATGGTGGAGCAGACATCCAGAGGACCCCACAGTAGAGCAGATAGATGCCCGAAGGAGGTTGTGACACTGAGGGAAGCCCACGCTGGAGCAGGCTCCTGACAGGATCTGTAGACCCATGGAAAAGCCCGTGTTGGAGAAGGTTTGCTGGCAGAACTTGTGGCCCAGTGAGGGACCCACATTGCTGCAATCTGTTCCTGAAGGACTGCACCCCATGGAGGGGCCCCACAATGGAGCGGTTACTGAAGAACTGTAGCCTGTGGGAAAGACTGATGTTGGAAAAGTTTATAGAGGACTGTCTCTTGTGGGAGGGACTGCAAACTGGAGCCAGGGAAGAGTGTGAGTAGTTCCCTCTCTGAGGAGGAAGGAGCAGCACCAAAAATGTGTGATAAACTGATGGCGACTCCCATTCCCTGTCCCCCACACTGCTGAGGGGTGGGCGTAGAGAAAATCGTGAGTGAAGTTGAGCCCAGGAAGAATGGAGGGTTGGGGCAAATGTGTTCTAAGATTTGGATTTTATTTCTCATTATCCTACTTGGATTTGATCGGTAAAGAATTTAGTTAATTTTCCCCAAGTCAAGTCTGTTTTGTCCATGATGTTAATTTGTGAGTGATCTCGCCCTGTCCTTGTCTTGACCCACAAGCCTTTCATTATATTTTCTCTCTCCTGTCTAGCTGAAGAGGGCAGTGATAAAGCAGCTTTGGTAGGTAGCTGGCATCCATCCAGGGTCGACCCGTCACTTGGGTTGACCATCACAGGCATTGATTAAATCAAATGTTTCTTCTCAGGTCTGTGTTGCAGGTTCATTACTGCTGGCAGTCGAGTTGTTGGAAATGTGTTCCTGGGTGCTGGTAGTTTAGGGTCCAAGCTGCCAAGTTAACCCTGAGCAGGAGAAATCCATGGTTCCAGTTTTTGTTGAGAAAGACACAAAGACCTTTACTGTGAAATCCTAGCACCATCACAGAGGGAAAATTGTCATCTGAAAACAGGACGGTACTTGTTAGAAATCCCCTTTTGCTTTCACTCCTTTTTGGGGGCAACCTCTTTGACCAAGAACACGCAGAGCAATGTCAACATAACCTCTGACGAAAATGCCTTCCATGTAATCTTGCTATAAAGGAGTCAAAGAAAAACACCTAGCAGTATGAAATCCACTTTAAAAAATCACAAGTAGTAATAATATTGGCGTTTACAATTTTTCAGAGGATAAAGTTAACAAACTGAATTTTTCAAGCAACTAGCATCTTTTCCACTAAACCCACTTTGAAAATATCTGTACTGGCAGCTAAGTTTATGAACCCGGATTTCTTAGAACAGATTCTGCAATAATTAATGGAAGATTGAAAAGTTAAGCTATTATTTAATCAGAACAGACTGGTTCATTTCCATCTGCACAAGTGGTATTTGGAGGGTATGTCAGGATTTTCTGGTGTTCCTGTACTTCAGTTCTTAGCTTTTTTTTGAAGACTGGCATTAACAATATCATAGGATAGGAATTTATCACAATCTTCCTCACAATGATCCATAAAAAACTTCCCTAGTTTGGAGTACGTGAAAGGTCTGAAGCTTGAAAACACGACAGACTTTCCTTTTCAAGGTGATCTTAGAGAGCTGTTAGAGATCCGTGAACATTGCTTTCACAGGGAGTAGTCAGCTTGTGACCTGACATTACCCACATTTCATACGCTGCACAGCTCTGTTGTTTCTGGTAGGAATACTGCTCCTGCGTTCCTGGTTGGCAACTCCAGGATCAACTTTCACAGTTGTTAACAACAAAAATTGACAAGAATTGATACAGGAGACTTTCCTTGGAGTTTGGACGTTTCCATTCATAGAAACTATCTCTAAAGAGGGACCTGCCTCCTGGAGCAAGATGTGGCCTGGATACCTCTGTGGGCAGGAGAGAAACTGGGGCACACAGAGGCTAGTCTCTGATCTGGGTGCTTCGGTGACCAAGCAGATGAGGTGCACCACAAGTTAGCACCTCGGTTCATGTGCAGCTGTAGTTATCAGAAGAAATTTGCAGAGATTTCTGAGAACAGTGCCATTTATCTTGGTGTCACAAACCCACTTCTTTGGTGTCAAAAAGAGCAGAAATACTGGTAGGAATGAATGGCAATTGCAGATATTATTTTTAGTTCACAACTTTCTGTAAGTGGCAGTCAAGACCTCTGAATCTCATTTTCTTCTTGTCTACATCAGTTTAATTCTATAGATTCATCAGTTTTGGAGTAGAAATTAAATCAGAACAATCAGGTGCAGAAGTGTTCTCCTGATCTGTAACGGGAGAAGAGATCTAAACATTTTTACATTTATCCTGGTTTAATTTGTGAGTAATTCCAAGCAAGTCAGAGGAATTGGGCTGGTAAGAGATAGAGAATGAATCTGGGGGAGGGAGACCACACTTGTTGCGGAGAAGGAAATACTTTATTATCTTTCTGCCAAGGAAAACAGCTCTCATTTATGATCTATCCCCCCCAAAATACTAAGGCTTAATCCCAGTGCAATGAAAAGTGGAGTGATGCAGTATTTGGCAACATCCTTTCCAGGAACTCAGGCTGTAGTTTCCACCAGGGAAGATCTCCTGCGGATTTTCTACACTGGGGAAGAAGATAAAAGCACAAATCAGATAAAGTCCTTTTCTCTACTGGGAATCTCTCCCCTTCTTCCCACCTCTCCCCCTGCCTGGTGTAGGTAGTATGTGTATATATACACACACACATGAACACAGTACGCACGTAAACAAACACACACACACACACGCACAGACAGACACAGACACACACACACACTTTCTGCAAAGCAACTTTAAATCCATAAAATTTTAATAAGAAACAAAACAGAGTGAAGACTTTCCAAACACCAGTCATGTGCCACGACCAGAGGTTCTCTCTTTTTATTGGGCTGATGCCTGGTTTTCTGTATAAAGTCCTTGTGTGTTGCGTGTGTCTTCCTAGATAACTGACATGATTGAGCGTGACTGAGGGTTTCACTTCACTGTGCGAGGCTTTTGCATCTTTGAAGCATTTGCTCAACACTGACTGGTGAAAACAGAGCGAGTTCTTTTCTTTGTAGCTATCTGGTAGAGTGAAAATTAGTGACATGATGAAAAGGTTGGAGTGATGAAGAAATATGAATGAAGGAAGGTATCCAATATCACAAATAATTTTTATTGTGCAAAAAAGTTTTTGACTGTGGTTCAATGTTATGATAAACTTGTTTAGACCATCAGGTTGCAAGAATAGAAATTCCTTGCAGTGCTATGCAAATGCTGATGTTCAGGCAGAAGCTGGTGATCTTGATACCAATATCAATAATTTTCAAAATTACATTTTTGTGAATAGTCTAAATCTAAAAATGTTACCATAAAAATAAGGCCACTTTACGTAGTGTTTATGCCCATTTTATGCTAAGGCATGGAAGAAGAAATGTCAAAATAAGAGTACAGGGAAAAAGAAAAATCGCCTGAAGTTAGAATTGTCTTTTTGATTCCTAACATGAGTAGTTAAACATCATAAGAAATTTCAAATTGCCACAAGTCTTGATACTAAGACAGTGTAAGGACACTCTCTAATACACACACAACCCCCCTGTTTTAGTTAGTGAGGGGGTGTGAAGGCAGATCGAGTGGAATCAAAACAATTCTGAGAAATTTCCTCGTTTGAGGACTTTGTTGAGAGAAACATCACTGTTACATTTACACTGTATGTTTTTGTTGTAGACAAATAGTCTTGGAGAATTATCTTTGCTAAGGGAAATGTGAAAAGAAGGATGAAGTTCTTCTGTTTTCAATGGCATGGAAAAAAGGTAAATTATTTCTAAGGCAATTAGTTGAGTAAATGGAAAAAAAAAAAGCAGCACTTTAGGATGAATCTGAAAGGTTCTTGCCCTAATCTAAATACATAGACCTTTGGTTTTTTGTGAGGTAGTGTTAAATATGTCTGAATATATTCCTCATTTAATATCATTATTTCTTTCTTCTCTATCTTGGACAGAGAATTATCAAATACAATTTACCACAGAATATTTTTCTGCTTCTAATGTGTGTACAGTTTTCTGTGTAAACAGGCACAATTACTGTCATCTTCTGCCAGAATCATACATCGCAGAAGAAAAAGCTCCTGCCTTTTTTCAACTAGAGTTATCCTCAGACAATATGTCAACATTATGTTAGTTTGAAAATTTGGTTCATTTTTTGTTAATATTTGAGATGAACCTGAGCCAGACCACTGAATCTTTACGCGATAAGCTATCTTTAGCCTTTTGGGAAGCTCAGGTTTGGACGAAGACTCATTGAGTCCTCTGTTGGTTCTGTGTGTGTTTGACATGTAACAGAGAGGAGCTCAAGAAAAGGAAATCAATTCAGTGGCATTGAAATACTCATTTCTTTAAAAGATGCAAATTCTTGGAAAGTGAGTGCCTAAGAAAAAAGCCAAATAATACAAAAAATTAAATAAGACTTCTAGAGAATATGTGAGCACCCTAAATTACACTGACATAAAAAGTTTCTTAATACCTGGTGAAGAGTTGCTGGCAGCATTCAACTAGCTCTGTGCTATTATCAGGGAAATCTGTGGAGTTGAAGGCATTTCCTAAAAAGATGTGGCAAGGAACTTCCAGACCAGGGACAGTCAGCATTCCTGTGAAGCAAGTAACAATTTCCTTAATGAGAAATGAAGAGGAATATAAGACATCCCTAGATGTCAGTCACCAGGGCACAGTCAGATGAAACATTCTGGCTGATACAAAATCACCCACAAAGATGCTTCTGTAAAGGTGCAAGATTAAAGCCATCAAACCATGTGATTTGTTTTAAAAATAATCTGATTCATTTTCAGACCTGGATTAAGGATTGACCACAAACATTTTTTTTTTAATAGGTAGGAAATTAACTACAGTAACCTGTTACATGTAGACTATTTTGGTTTTCTGATCCTTTTAATGCTGCTGAAAAGGCATGCTAAAAGCTTTCTCACTGCTGGGTTAGTGTGTTTTCATTAACTTAAGTGGAGCTATGCTGCTTTTATAGCAGTACAAGTAAATACAGGACTATTTTTTAATTTTAATTGGAGATATTTATGGTTTATTTATCTTTGCTTTGCTAGATGTTCTCCAGAATTTCCTATAAACAGTATTGTCAGCGTTCATTGCAGTAATAGAGAGGCAAAAGCATGAAAGCGATAGCTCCTTCTTGTACGTAGTGTTGTGGAAGCCAGACAGGTTATATTCTTAACTGGAGTAGTAGAAATTGCTTGGTTCCTTTATGTTCTTCTGGGCATAAGGAAAGCATTTGCTATGGCAGGAGTGGGTGGAATGTAATTTTCTTTCCAAAGCAGATTTTATTGTTTTGGAAAGATTTCCCAGTGGCTGTTCACAATTTTATTCTTAGGGCCAGGATTATGAAATTACACATTTTAGTAAGACTTCCTGATTCTGCAGTTATAGAGAGCGGTATCTATTAAAATATTATGGAGAGCTGTGAGACTAATGACATTTCAGGTGTACTAGTTCTATAACCTTCAGAAAGTAGCCTGGGCTGATAATTAAAATGTGTATGTTTATGCCGCTGCAGCGAACGCAAGGGAAGCTGTGGTAGAAACAGACACACTGTTTTCAGCTACATAAAGCACCGAAATCTTTCTTCACTGAAGGAGCAGGGGTGCTTTAACCTTCACTGTGCAATTCTGCGTATCAGGTGCTCAGAAGAGAGGGCTGGGAAAGGGATTGTTAAATGCCGAATCATACCTGATCAATCTTTTGAATCATTAATATTATGCTTTTTTTAATTTCCTCCCTGAAATGGCTGTTGCATTGTGACTCTTTACTCAGCTTGAAGGTGAGATTAATTAACTTAAATGCTTTGAGGGAACACAATCAGCCCAAAATACAGTTCAACATCACAGCAAAAAGTTGTTCCGCTTCCCCCTCGTTCCTTCTCTGTTACACCCTCCTTTCGCTGCACTTCTCCGTTTCTACTCCACAATGACTTCTCTATTTCTGGAGCCGGTGGAGCAGAGGAGGAATTGTAACTAACTCATCTGCAACTTGCTTTGCTCATGAATCATGTGTTACAGAATAACCAAAAAAGAAGGAAAAAAAAAGAAAAAGAGATAAGTCATAATGGAAGAAATAATTTTTTATATATATATTCCAGCTGTCCGAAGACTTTCGTCACGCACGGACTTTGGGTCCCGCCGCACCCGCAGACACCCGCGTACCGTGCCGGCGCTCTGCCACCCCGTGGTCACCGGCTGTCACAGACACCGCA
>NW_010427405.1:0-10970 GCF_000710305.1 Buceros rhinoceros silvestris | reverse complement strand
GGAGGCGACGGTTCCCGCAACCATTGCTCGGCGAGCGCCGCCGGCGATTTCCTTTTTCTTTGAGGGAGCGATGCTTGCTAGGAAGAAAAGGGGGGTGTCAGCATCAGTGCGTATAAAGAAATGAACCCGCCAGCTCTCCCACCGCAACGGTCCACGCTGCCCCACAGCTGGCAGCACAGAGCCCACCCAGGCTCCAGGGTAAAGGTGGCTGCCAGCAATCCTGGCCACCAGTGAGGAACTCACATGATTTTTCAACTTTTCTTTATCCCTCAAAGTCTGAAAAGCTTTATTCTTTTTTTCTTTCCTTATAGTTTTTACAGAAAACAGCCTTTCAAACGAGCAGGCTGCAGAGATTGTTTGCTCCTGCTGAAGTCCA
This sequence comes from Buceros rhinoceros silvestris, assembly GCF_000710305.1. Classification (NCBI taxonomy): domain Eukaryota; kingdom Metazoa; phylum Chordata; class Aves; order Bucerotiformes; family Bucerotidae; genus Buceros; species Buceros rhinoceros. Next base: position 10,594 of record NW_010427405.1, on the reverse strand, counting down.
AGGGCTGTAGTAGCTCAGGCTTACAGTGTGAGGGCTGGAGAGCGAAGCCTATTGGCAGGGCTTGGTCCCATCCTCTTGCTCTCAGCCCCTTTTCCAACCGCTTTAAACCAAAGCTTGCACCCCTCTGGGAGCCCTTCTACGCACAGTTAGCTGATAGGTCTTGGCAGAGCTGCTGCTCAGCCCCTAATGCTGTAAAACGTTACCCACAGCCTGTTCCTTTGGATGTTTTCTTTGGGATTTGCCTGCCAAATAAATTGCCCAGGAGAAGTGTTCTTACTCAAGCCTCCGATTACCATTCCCAGGGAGCCGAAGTTAGCAAACCCACAAAGAGCATAGGTGGCAATGACTTCAGAGCGAACCTGGAAAACAAGCACAAACCCTGTTGAGTGGCTTGAGATAGCTTTTCAGGGGTCTGAAAACATGGCATTGTGACTCAGGGCTCTGAGTACTGAAATCACTTTGTTTTGCTTGGTTGCTGTCCCAGTGCGTGGCTTTCAGCAAGGTAGACTCATTCTCTTGCTTAAAGGTGCAGGCTTTCATACCCACTGCCTGTGTGAGGACTCGTAAATCCTGTGATGGTTGTATCGCTCATGGGTATTGCTGTGCCTTGTTGAACTGAGTACTAATAATTAAAGACAAAAAGTAATTCTTATCTTACTAGTGGCAATTTGTTTGTTTATTTTTTCTTTTTCCTGAAGGTATGAATCAGAGAGTTTAACTCAGCTTGTTGTTCGTAGCTGGACTGTGAACCCTCTATGGAAACCTCAAGTTTTGGTATATATCCCTGAATTCTCTGTCCCTGAACAGCCAGAGAGTTCCACATGTAAATCTATGTGTGCTCCTCCTGTGCACAGATTTAAAAAAGGGGCATAGGTCTTCTAGAGACTGGGTGTTTTGATGTGGTAACAGGCAAGAGGGACATCATGATTTTGGAATCCCCATTAGCAGCTTCCTGACTTCAGCCACCTTCTTCCCCTTGGGCAGCACCACTCAGTCCGGACCCCAGAGCAGGGACAAGGTTGGGTTGGACTTTGGTCCTGTGGAGGGACTGCTCACAGGACACGAAATTACTTAGGGTGGAATCAGGCTACGAACCTTGAAAACCCTCAGGCAAATGTAATTGAAACATGCTGGGGAAGGAGATCTATCTGTCAGCAGATAGATTTCTGTCCTCCTGGCAGCTCTAGACTCCTATTTACTGTGTTTTAGGCCCAAGACTTAAAGATGCCTGAGTGAGTGTTCTAGTAAGTTTCCAGTTTATTAGAAGTTTCTCTGTTCCCATTCCTCTTTCATCAAAACCAATTTGTAGATATTTTCAATCACTCTGCACGTGGGCAGGAAAATGCTTTTCAAGTACCCACTCTACCTGCTTTTCCTGGAAAAGGCTTTGTGTACTGTGATTCCCTGCTTTCATTTGCACTTTCCTAGCTCTGAAAACAGGAAGCCTTGTTATTACTGACTTAGGTGAGGGAGTTCACTTGTTTGCTTGCTCTGACTGAATATCTGTGCCTGGAGGTAGTAGAGAGTTCTGAAACCAAAGAGCAATTAAAAGTGAAAGTCAAGTGCGCTTTCACCTGAACTGTTGTGCTGTAATTAAAACAGTTACTGGGCCATTTTTACTAGTGTTATGAATGAATTCTCTTTTTATATCTTAGAGTTCTTTACCATGGAAGCTAACACAGCTCTTTACAGGTATTAGAAGTGAATACAACCTATATAACCTATATGACTTCTTACTTAAGAAAAAAAGAAAGAAAAAGAATAAAAGGTGTAATACATTTGATGGTATCTGCATTTTAAGGCTGACTTCTGAATTAAAAAAAAATACTATTCACTCCCTTGGGAGTTCAGAGCCATATCCCCCTTGTAGGGAGTATCTTGACTATAGCGGAGCACATCAAATGTCCACTAGCCCAGGACCAAATTTCCAGGAATTCCAGGAACTCTGGCAATGAATCCTCAGGCAAGCACGTGAGTATTTGATCAGACCATCTGACTTCTACCTCCACTTGAGAAATATTTTCTGGTACTAAACAATCCAAGTGGTCAGGAACATGTTTTTGGTTTCGTAAATAAGGCAGGTACCTGCAGCATCCCACCAGATTAAATGATAGTTAGCAGCTGTAGAAAAGGATGCTTCCTAATTAAGGTCCTCTACAGTGACAATTTGTCTTGGTTTGAGAAAGGAGGCTGGTGCAGGCCTAAAACCAAGTATCATGGGCTTCGTTGAATGTGCTTAGAATGAGGACAAATCAGGACAGGCTGTGCATGTGGAAGCCAGGTGGTGGGGCAGTGACAGCTGCAGCGGTCAGCCTTGATCACTGAGAGCTCTTTGCCACTGCACACACACTTAGGATGCCCTTTTTATCGCCAGCCTCTAGGTTTCTTCCTCAGTGCATTGTGGTAGGAATTATCTATCCTGTTTGGCGGGACAATCTGGGCGGACATGTGAATGAGAGGTGGCCCAGGCTTTGGCTGGAAATCCTCCTGCAAACCGTTTTTTCATTGGTGATTGAAACGAACCGTTGGATGCGCTGCAGCGAGGGAGGTGTCTGCCATGTAACACGTGTCTTGTGTTACTGCCCTCTGCACAGAGCACAACAGCCTCCAGCAGAGGTGTGCCAGTAGTATCTTAAATGCCATCAGCTAAAGCGTGCTGGCTATCTCTCTTGAAGTTTAATGTTTGAGTTTAATGTTGACCTTCCGGGCAGGAGAACCCTCCAGTTCTCACCCAGTATTTTCCTGGGTGATTATCTCATAGAAAAGTGCTAGCTGTGAATGAGGTGAGAAGAAACTCACCTTGAAGACAACCTTCATCTGAAGTGCAGTGTCCTGTGGGACATTGCATGTTCCCCAGAATTATTCCTTTCTTGGCTGCGTTTGTTTGAGATAGCTAGTGTGATGACAGTCATGGCAGTCTCACAAAGCAACGCTGCATTTTCGTAACTGAACTCTGTCACTGAGAGACACACTTTAGAGTAATATGCAACCATTATCCCTTCATGCCCATATAAAAAATAACTGTCAGCAGAAAAGTATTAAATCCAATAGAAAATGTACATCAGAATATGTTACTTACAGTCATATGCTGTTTCACACCGTTAATGTACATGCTGCCACCCTTTTCTCGGTCGTGAATCATCTTTGAGAGGCGCTCATAAGCCACAAATTCATTGAAGAAGGTTTTGTAACCTAGTAGCCCACCAACAGTAAAACTGTCTTCCCAGTCTACACCCATCATGAAAGAGAAAGGCATGAAGACATAAGCACAAATGTTCTGCAAAAATACGTAAAACAAGGAAGGTCAAAAGATATGGTTGGTCAAAGAATAATGGCGCACAAGAAGTTTTCTAAACTTAAAATAAGAATCACTTTATTTCAACAGAGGAAAATTTGCCTTGAATTCTTCCTGCCAACACATCTGGGAGACTGAGGGTTTTTAATAGCAAGGTATGCTTGAGTAATTTTTAAAAGACTAACTCAAAATCCGGATATAACAAAGTAATTAGGTATGTATGTCCCTAATTTTACATCTAAAGTGAAACAGAAGTTTCTGTGCCTTTTTTTCAGTGATAATGACTTCAGACTGGGCATGGTGTTTGAAGCAAAGAAAGAGGGTTGTGTCAAAAGAGCTGGCACGAGAACTCAGAGAGAATTCTAGTTCTTCTGCTGCTTAAACCAGGTGTGTTAACGAACGTGTTTAATTACCAGGTTATTGGACTCCAACTGGTGTAAACAGAGGACTTGTCTCTGCACAAAAACTGTGCATCCGAGATAATTAAAGCTGTACCATTTTCCCCAGCATTAAGTTCCATGCAAATTAAAAAAAGGGCCCGTATCACAGCATAGCTCATTTTTATATGGGGGAGAAAATAGCTCTAGCTGTGAACAGCATTGGTCAGATTGTCCTTAGTGCAAAGTGAGTTGTTTAGGAAGTCAATATTCTTGCCTTATTTCTCTGCTTGCAAAAGGCTGGAGGTCGGTGTCTCTCAGAAGGGATGGTTGGCTAAATACAACGTGTCTGTGGGTCTCAGCTTTTGTGGGTCATCTACCTGGCAAATCTTACCTCATCCAGCATTTTTAAGAATACCAGCCCTGGCATGACTGTGGCTGATGTACGCATACTCGCACCTTTCTCCTGCTGCAGGTGTCTGTGCAGTGGGATAATCTGTGGAAGCTCTGCAGGCTAATATCTTCATACTGCCGAACCCACATCTGCTATGAGTTTCTATTCATCTCTGTAGCACCGCCTGTATCACAATGTTATGTCTGTGTTTCACATGGGCTTTTATTAGGAACTTGCAAAACAAAAAGCCCAGAACTATTGAACCAAGACTGTTGCAGTGGGACAGAAATTATGTACTGACCTAGGTTAAAGAAGAGAAGTGCTGCTTAAAACCTGTTTGCTCAGCAAAGTGATTTGGGAACAGTTTTACAATTTAACTTTGTTGAGTACTAAGTGATACCTAAGCAAGCTTGGGTTTAGAGAAGTCGGCCACGGCCCAGTGTCCTCTCTAAATGAAGCTAGTGAGCATTACGGCCTTGATGGGGCTCTCTGAAGCTAAAGACCCTGCAAAGCTCAGCTGAAGGAGATGTTAATGGCTTGGCAACCATGTAAAGGGTTTGCATCACTGCCAAAAGTCAGGGGAGGCAGGTACTAGCACAGGATGCTCTGTAAACACACTCTGCTGGTTTGCAGGAACACCACAGAGGAAAGCCGTATGTGCACTAACAGATACAGAAATAGTTACATGGCAACAATTTTCCTTTGGTTGTAAAGACTTTTTTCAAGAACATGCACATAAAAATACACATTTTTAGATCTTTCTAAAAAACCCAAAACAATCCACAACAAAACCACGTCAACGCTGAACTTGAGAAGGACAAATTATGCACATGTATAAGCTGCGTAAAGGACCTGGACACCATACCTCAAAGTTCAGTTGTGGATAGTCAAACAGATTGCCCACCCAAGAGAGGGCCGAATCAAGGAAGGCCAGCAGGGAAAGGAAGGAGATCAGATTCACGGCGATGTTTGCTACCAGCAGGATGGAGTTAGAGGCACCTTGACTGGCTGCTTCCAGCAGGTTCTTTGATTCTCTTTATCAATGAAAGAAAACCACAGTGTGAACATTTTTAAATTCGAGAACAAACGGTAGAACTGAAAGTTACGTGGACTTGATTAGAAATCTACTACCAAATCTGCCTCTTCATGGGGAAAATAATGATGAGGTGGAGTAAGTTTTGCTCTCGACCCTCATGGGAGCCACTGAGAGGGTATACTTTTGTTGCCCTGAGGATGAATTCTGGAACATTCGGGGTAGGGTAAGGTCTGGATGAGGTCTCACTACTGTAATTGCCTGTGGCACCACTGGGACAGGGAGTGGGCACTGTTCTTTCTCCAGACCAGCTCTTGCCGAGATGCCTGGGCTGTTCAGGGACAATTCCTTATGTCTCTGTTGTTTGTCATTCTCAAGGCAAGTGAGTTTCCCTGCACGTGGGCAACAAGTTTGCTGCTGTCATTGTTGAAATGCTTGCTTCACCTTTGCTGTTGTATGTTTGCAAAGACAGCGACAGAGCGAACGGGAAGACTTCCTGGTGGCTCAACTCAGGTACGCATTTCCCTGTTTCTTTGGAGAGTTTCCTGACAGGCCCAGGTTCTTAGCATCCGTGCCTGTCCCAGTGGATAGTGGTGCCTTGACACGTTGTAAAGAGGCACTGTGCATCTGAAGTCACAAACCACTCGTCTGGGGTGTACAGATGTGTAATTAATTTATTGATGGCACATCTACCACGTAGTACCCCTAAAGCTTATGTGTGAGGAGATATTTTTCCAAATTGCATCGTTGCATGCTGTGTTATCTACAGCCTCGATCAGCTTACCCTCTTGCCGTTTGTAGGCCACTCCTCAGAGTAATGGTAGGCTTTTCTGTTTCAGGCCAGAATAGTTTGGAGGCAGCTAATGATGCTGGTGCTGACATGACAGAGGCAGTCAGTAGGTGGGAGGCGGAGACCTAGAATTCCAGGTGACAGAAGATATACTGTGTTAACCTCATCATGCACAAACATGGAGGAAAGCAAATCAACTGGTAGATGCTTGGCTGCTTTTTCTAGAGGCGGTCATTAAAACATTCATATTTCTTATACAGAAAAGAAGAGAATGAGCAACAGAAGAGTAAGCCAGTTTGAGACAGGAAAAGTCTGAGTAGTGAGAAGTATGGAGTAATCTTTCCAAGAGGCAAACTGCTTCACTCTTCTCTAATGGCAAGCAGCAAAAAGGTAAAAAAAAAACACCTCCCAACCCTCCCCAGGTCAGTGTGGCTGAGTATAGCAGTCGCAGAGCAGGTGAGTGAGAGCCAGCCTTCCTTAATAGCCCTTGCATGCCTTTCAGTGGTAGAAAGTTCTTTTTTTTTTTCTTGAAGCTGTGTTAAAAAAAAAAATTACACATCCTAATATAAATTCTTTTGTTTCCCTTTCACCCTTTCCACAAATTCCTATACAAAACAACTTCTTTGCTTACTTCTGTTTTATTTCCATCTCTCCTTTTCTTCTTGTACTCTCTCAGCCTTTTTAGCCAATACTTTCTTCTTGGCTCTTGCTCTCCAATGTATGTTATTGAAATACGGAACCAAGATATTTATCAACATCTCTCAGTGACTCTGATCATAAATCACACCTTCCTGTTTTTCTAGCTTTGTGCAGCCAGCCCCTTAGCAGACGAGGTATTTACTGCCTGTGTTTGTACAGCATCATTAGAACCTCAACTCTTTAGGCTCATATGGCTAGTAGCAGTTCCTGAAGGACTTTATACCACCGCCACAGAAGTGGGAAGGTTAATCAATTATTATATTCCACATGTCAGTTCATGCAGACTGTGGGAAAGTATACAAATCAGTCATTTCCTTGCAGCTGTGTCAGAAAGTCTTTCTGTATTACTTGGGTGCTACTTAACAGTATCTTCAAGGTCAGATCTTGGTATCCTTTTTACTGTCAGAAGGCAACAGATTTTTAAGGTTAATTCCTTCAGAAAAAAAAAACCAAACAAAAAAAGGGAATGATGCAGGTATACTTCCAAAGCATTTTGGCTGGGCTTCTATACTTGATACTTACATGGTTTCAGATAAACAGTGTATTTTCCAGTTCCCTTTCCCCACCTTACCCCAAAAGAAATATATGCTCCTAAGACACTTCCAGCAATAGTTGAGAATCCTGCAGTCATGATTGCGTGGAGTTCAGATCTGGTGATGTACGGTAAGTAGGGCTGTACCAGGAGAGGAGACTCTATCTGGAAGTGAAAAAACACCAGCTACCAAACTGAGATAATAAACCCTCAGAGGTTAATTTCATTAACAGTGCAGAAGAGCAAGTGGCTGCATCACACTTTCTTAGGTGCCTTTGACTAGTTAATCTTAGCTAATGAATGCACTGAATATTAATAGGTCAGTGGATGTTTACTTGATGAAGAAAAACTGTACCACCCATCTTGTCTCAGGATAATTCTTACTAGTTTGCTGTCTCCTCCAAAGGCCAAATGAAATTGCTGAGAAATCCTAATCCAGTTCTGAGCAAGCTAGGGACAGCCACAGGTCTGAGCTGGAGGTAAGGCTGTGCTTCAAGTGAAACACGCATACTAGCCGCTATGGACAGCTTAAAGCTCCCGTTCCCCTCTGGCATGTGTTCAAGCACGTCCTGGAGGCATCATCAAGCAGAAGTACTAGGTTAAATTTTGAATCAGTGTGATTCAGTGACGAACTACCACTAAATAACGGATGTGTTAATGTAACTTTTGGGCTTGGATGCTACTTGGTGATCTTCCTGTATTGGTGTGGTGCCTGGAACAGACACTGATATAGTGTGGGTTTAACGGATTTTCCATTAAAGTAGACTGTTAGGCTCTGCCCCATGCTTTTGTGGCTAAGGCCTTGCACAGCCAGTCCCGGATGTCTAGATGTCTGGCACTGCCTGTCTCTCCTGCCCTTGCCTGCTTCATATGGCCTCTTTTCACCCTATTTGTCTCTTCAGTTGAAAAGTACTTGAAATTGCTATTTCTTCATAACCTTGCAACAGTCTGGTAGTCATTTTAAGGGAGGTCAATCAGCTACATTTATGCTTGAATCTTTGTTGGGAAAATGAGTACTTCCCAAAACCCACCCCACTGTGCATCACTGCCGACACATGAGCATACTGCAGGTCTGGAAATCAACACCAATCCTACTGTACTGGAGCCCTAGCTCCATACGAAGGAACGATTTTTCTATACACAGATGCTTGCTGAACAGCAATATTTCACCATTCTCAGTAAACCTGTGCTAGCATGCTCTTCATGACTCACCTGTCCCACAAATATATTGCCCGCAGCTACCAGAGACTCAACAGGAGTTGTCCCCATGAAAATTTGCATTAGCCGACCAACCTAAAAGAAAAAATAACCAACAACAAACAACAACAACAACAACAAAATCCCCCAAAACCAAACCCACAAACCAACCCCATTGGTCTGTCTATTCCACGCAATTCTTGAATTAATCATGTCAATGTAAGAATTCTGAGACATCTTACAATATTTCCTGAAGTAATTATTTCAGCTTCAAGGTAGAGTACATTCTTTTAGCCGTAGCATGTTGAAATAAGCCAGAGGAGGAATAATTAAACAGAACTGAGAGCAGCCCAAGCTCCTTCTGGGCACTAAATTGTTAAATTAAATTAATCAAAGCACCTGTTTTGATGTGTCCTTATTACTTATGTACCTGTCCAAAGGGACTTGGATAATATGAAGGGAGAAAAATGTGACATTTGGGATAAGGCTGAAAATGCCTCCCAGAAATTTGAGCACTCTATTTCAGCTAGGTGAGGTTTGTGGTGCTTACGTAACAAACCTGTGAATGAGAAGGACAAAGGACAGAGTATCTTCGAATAAGGTTAAACTACCACCATGAAGGAAGAACTTTTCCCTCCTGTGATGTTCACTGGGGGGACGGGGCAGGAAGTGGACTTTCTGTGGACTTGCTCTTATCTTAGTGGACACCGGCACTGGCCATTGGTCCTGACAGAGGTGAACACTCTTGAGCATGAGGGGAGGAACGCCAGCCTCTGTCTTATTGTGGGATCTGTGATAGGAAGGTACGTGTAATTGCTACTGCAATGCTCAGTAGAAAGCAGAAATCCTCTGTCTGTGATGTGACCTCCATTCTGCACTTTGGGGGCTAGCAGAGGGACAGACAGAGCGGAAGATTTAAGCAAGTGTGGTATCTGAGGAACTCTAGCCTTATCCAGGCAAGTATCTAGCAAGTATTATGGTGTTAGCGATAAAACTAGGTTGAGGGGAGGAGAGTGTGCTGCATGATTCCAGTTAGGATCTTAGAGTAGGTAACATTTAGAAGTATTTCCAGGTTAAAATAAACAACTACTTTACATATATCTACATTTCAGCAGCTTGGGAAGGGCCAATCCTACAGTTTGACTGCATGTGTTCAGGAAGAGTCCTGTATTAAGCAAATGAGTACCTACTGGCAAAAGTTCATACCTTCCCAGCGAGCCACTGCATGAATCCAACGTGGTAAAGCATAGACATTACTGTGCTGAAGAAAACCACAATTGGCAGCACCTGATTTGGAGACACAAAGTCATTAACACTTCCAGAGTGGTTTTCCTTTCCTTGATCCTGTGGGCTATTTGATTTCTGAAAAACAGGCTCTTGTTTTTGGAGATAAAACAAAAGATATTCAAACCTCATCATTAATTTTACACTTACGCTGTCAAATTTTTAACCTTCTCAACATATTGATTATGTTTGTGCTGGAATTAACTATTTTTCATGTATCTACAGAGTTTTCTAACAGGACTGCAATAGTTTTTAACTGTCTCGTGTTAAACGATGATATGCATTAGTATATACCCATGTTTAAGTCAGCTCAAAGATTTACCGGGCAATATCATCTGTGAAGACTTGGATATGCACATCTGTAGACTTCAAAAACCACGAACAGAAATACATGCGATGGGGCTGTGCTGTGGAATTCTGAGCTCAACTTTTCTGTGTTTTGTGTTTAAAAAACACAGTTTAGACTGTATGTAAGGAGAAGTTGAAGAGATTTTTGATTGGGATTGTAGCTGACTTGATGTCCCTGAGTCAAGGCCAGCTTCCTTAGAAAGACCATACTGTGTAGCTGCCTTTTAACAACACACTACAGAAAAATCCTCTCATTCCTCTCTACGTACAGCATTGTGGAGAACTGAAGAGCTGTGTAACTGCATGAAGAAACAGAATCTGCTTAAAAACAAATTCATAGGTGTATGCTTATTAAATACAAGAAGTGAATATAAGATGCTTTCAGTGGAGACTGAAGGGAAAATATTTTCCTTAAACATATAATTTGAAAGACTTGCATGAATGCCTAACCCACTGTCTGATGGTTTGTTAAAAGCATTGTTTTTCGTCATGAATAAACCTAACATCACTTCATTGTCAAGTACGTTAAAAAACACAGGACCTCAGCATTTCTGTGCTGTTATACAACAGCATGAAAAATTTCCCCAAAGGAAAAAGGTCCAAAGTTAGGCAGACAGATTAGTTATGGTTAGAACAGTACCACTA
>NW_010427404.1:63898-69970 GCF_000710305.1 Buceros rhinoceros silvestris | reverse complement strand
CATAAGACTTGGTCTCTAGACCCTTCACCAGAAGGGCAACAGTTCTCTGGACACGCTCTAGCCCCTCGATGTCCTTCATGTAGGGAGGGTCCCAAAACTGAACTCAGTACTCGAGGTACAACCTCACCAGTGCTGAGTACAGCAGGTCAATCACTTCCCTACTCCTGCTGGTCACACAGTTGCTGATACAAGCCAGGATGCTGTTGGCTTTCTCGGCCACCTGGGCACACTGCTGGCTCATATTCAACTGCTGTTGACAAACACCCCCAGGTCATTTCCACCAGGCAACTTCCCACCACTCTTCCCCCAGCCTGTAGCGTTGCAGGAGGTTGTTGTGACCCTAGTGCAGGACCCAGCATTTGGCCTTGTTGAACCTCATACAATTGGCCTTGGCTCATCCATCCAGCCTGTCCAGATCCCTCTGCAGAGCCTCCCTGCCCTCAAGCAGATCAACACTCTTGCCCAACTTGGTGTTGTCTGCAAACTTACTGAGGGTGCACTCAATCCCCTCATCCAGATAACTGATAAAGGTATCTCAATACTGAGCCCTGGGGAACACCACTGTGACCAGCCTCCAAGCGGATTTGGCTCCATTATGCATATTTGAGTTGCATATCTCCTCACTACCACCTTTCCCTCCCAGCACAGCAAGGAGGAGGCCAGAGCATCAGAGATGATGCTAAACACAAGTAACATTGAAGACTGGGAAGGAAAGATCTGAAAATCCTCAGCGGCTGCTGTCATGTTCCTGCCTGCTCAACCCAGCAGCAGAGCGTGGCAAGCCAACAGCATCCTCACGGGCTGTGCTTCATCATGGGCTGTGCTGCTGTGGGCTGAGCAAAGAGACACATCTCTGAGTGTAAAAATATAATCCTAAAGTGCTTTGGCAACAGAGGGACGTTTCCTTCTTCCTCCAGTTCATTTCATGTGAAAACAGCCAAACATAAACATTTAAAAAACTCCCAGTAGCAGGAATTCGAGTGTATCAGCACTGCGGGCACTCGCCATAAAATTATTTTAGAGAAGATGTGACCCAACTGCTGTCAAGTGTGAAGGTTCGCATCCTCTCCCTGGCAAAACAAATCCTCTGAAAAACCGGCTTGAAATCGAGTATTAAATGGGGACATCTAGGGGAAATACCTGATGGTGCAGCCACGATTCATCACGTCTCTAATTTCACAGAGAGTTGGTGGTAAATGGTTGCCCGTGCAAATCTCAAGAGATACCAACACCACTCACCCCATCGAGTGTATTTTCCCTCACGTATGTGTCCCATTAACGAGCCGAGGGCAGAGGCAGGGGAGGAGGGGCGTTTGCACGCTCCATCCTGATGGAGCAAACACAGGCAAAACTCAGCATCTGCCTTTGAGAACACCCGGGCTTGGTGACGTCTCGTTAGTTCCCTGGTACGTTGAGACTGAACACACGGGGCTGGTCATTGCTTCTCCTTGTCTTTGCTGTTAAGAAAATGCGGGGTTTACCCTGGTATGATCAGCCCTCACATTTCTGTTGGGAATTTCCCAATAAAGATACTTGAGACGTTATTTAAAACTCCAGTTCCTGGAAATCTGCGGCTGAACGAGAACTGCAGCTGCCTTTTTTGAAGAAAGTTTCGTGTTCCTCTGCTTCTTCCCTTATCCTCACTGAGAAGAACAAACTGAAAACGCAACCCCATGAGACAGAAAGAAGTTGCAGGTAATTGAGTTTTCATCCAACTTCATGGGGTTTGGTTCTGATCTGATATGGGGTGTGGATTTGGCAGTACTGGAGTAAGAACAGAATGGAACAGAAGCAGAGCAGCTACTTCCAGAATGTCACACCTTTTAATCTTGATTTTTTCCAGGAGTGTCACCAGCACTGGACCAGTGCTTCTGAGGCCAAGATTTGCACTACAGTCTAAAACAAACCCTTCAGTCTGCGCTATCTTGCACATTTTAATCAAATTTAATGCTCTTGAGCATTGCAAGAATAATTTCAGTCACTTGACGTTAATGCTGAATGGAAGGGGAGCCTTTGCCTCCACATCTGCAGGGAATTCTTGAAAATGTGGAAAAAGCATTGAACCTGTGGGATGGATGGAGGTTGCGTCTGGTTCCAGGGCAGCATTTTCCACCTGTGAGGGGTCATTGCCACGGCATTGATTCTGTTTTACTGATCTTCCACGGCCAGCAATCTGGGTGTTTTCTGCAGCGTGAACTATAGTGCTGCTTGTCAGCAACAAGTGCTGTGGCATTGGTAGAGTATTTCTAGCTCCTGGATGTTTGTCGTGAGAATTACCTGAACAGTAAGTACTTCTGAAAACGAGATTGACCTTAACGCTCTCAAATTGCAGACCCTGCGTCGTGTTTTGAAAACAGACACGCAGAACGCCACATCGCTCAGGATTTAGGATCAGAGATCGCAGACAGTACAAACACTGCACTTTGGATGTTCCAACAAATGCAGTGTGCCGTAACCCTGATTAACCAGCAGCTCGGTTCATACAAGTGCTTGGCAACACCCTGGAAAGCTTTCAGATACAGCATATAGCACCATGTCCTCTCTGCTCTGTCGTGCTCGGGATGGTTACGTGGCCCAGCTACTTCTGCATCGGCTTCTGGATGGCTCAGGGCACCGTGCAGAGCCTCTGAGCCGCGTTTTCAGCTCTCAAGTGAAGATACTCCTTTCCCCTTCCCTTGCCTCCTGCCCTGCTTGTGAGACAGAAGAATGTCCAAGAGCCTATGAAACCTGTTTGATTTCATGGTATTATCGCCCTCTGCATCCTGGCAGCATGTGAAGCCCCCAGATCAGGCTTGCTAATACTGTACAAACGTGAGAACCAGCTCCTGGCACAATGAGCAGATGGTCGATGCGGGAAAAACCTGGAGCAGCCATAAAGGAGAACTTCACAGCTGTGCAAGGGAGATGCCAGGAACACGGGGCAAGGCTCACTGAAGCCAATTCCTTAGCACCGCAGCAACTTCACCATGTAATCCTTCCCATAAACTGACCGTGCTCTGGGTTAGAAAGCAGGTGGGTTTCTTGCCAGTAGTGTCCCCCCATGAGGCGGTTCACTGCCCCCCATCTGCTGGTTCACAGCTTCCCCACCTCCCGCCTGCGGCTCTTGAGTCAGTTCCCATGTTTTTGCAAACCCCCGCGGTGCTCCAGCTCAGATGAACCCTCTTCCCATGGATTTACCCCACTGGCAGAGATTGAAGGGTAGCAGAATCAGACCAGGCTCAGATTTTTTTAGTGGGAGCTGTTTGTTCTCTGTGTTCACACTTGGGGGGGCGGGGCGGGTCGAGGGAAATGCTGGATCTAGAAGTTTGGCTCTTCCTCTGCACTGGAGAAGATTAAATAGGACTAAAAATAACTGCTAGTGGATCATGAGTTAAAAGTGACGCCTCCACAAGAAAAAAGTGTTCCTTTTCCAGTGTTTCGGGTTGTTGGAAAAGTCCTTTTTTCATCCCGGGGTGGGTTGGAAGAGAAGACAGGACAGAAAATTATGAGTACTTTAACATTGCCTTCTGTGCGGTAATCACATATGCCCCTTCATAAATCAGGCCATCTTATTAATACTGTTCTATTAATTCTGAACAGTATTTCTTGCCTGCTACTGTGTTTTAATTGCCTGTGCAACCTGTCTGGGATCAGTGGGCATTTAAAATAAAATAAATCCTGATAATTATTGCTCGCAGATTTGTGCAGCCAATGCCTGAGAACTCACTGCTTTCCAGATCTGCAGTTTTATTGCTTTCTTTGTTACGTGACTGTCCTGCATAAGGACCGGATCACGCTGCTGTTTGACTTGTTGGACTGAAGCAGGAGGGGGAGAATTTGCTGTAATGAGTTCTACCTGGAGGTGTGTATCCTCCTGCCCCACGAGGTGTCTAACCTGTGGGTCCTGGAGTCGGGGACATCTGCGCCATCCAGCACCCACATAAAGGGAATCAGCTCACTGGAGGTGATCTTTACTCCTGGCATACCAGGGATGGAGAGGGGCCCTGGGTCTAAGCTGCTGCACAGAAAAGGAAAGCAGGGAAATGCGCAGTCCCCCTGTTCATACCAACCTTGCTCCTACGGGATAAATCCTCCCTGAACCATTTGCAGGGAGGAACCATCTAAACACTCCTCCCAGCTCAGGCTGTCCATCTTAGTTCTCAAAACCCAAGCCCCCGGCTGTGTCTACCTGTGGGGAAAAGAGTAGAGCAGCTGTTTTCACCCACTGGTTCTTGCTAGCTTGTAGGCGCAGCATGTGCCGATGCCCTTCTTCAGCCTTCCTGACATCACCCACAGCCCAGGCCGGGAACAGACTAGTACTTTTTCATGGAAAAGCAGCAAGGACAGCAGGCTGCAGTGAGGGAGAGGGATGGTAAAGCCAGGGTTACCCCTAGAGCTCAACCTTACTGTTGGACATATCCTGCAGCTCCGCTCTGGACCAGACACCTGGCTGAGGGCCAGCACTGGAGGCTGCTGCCTGCAGGACTTGGGAAGGAAGAAGAGGAGCCATCTGTGGGACATAGCCCTGCAAGTCAATCAGCACATGGGATGGATTGGAAAGGACCTCACAAAGCAGCCTTGGGGCTGGGCTGGCTGGGGCCTGGTAGCTCTCCCCAGCACAGCCCAAACCCAGCCGGCAGCAGCCGCGTGCTTCCTCGTGGCTCCACATCAGGAAGCACCGGGATTCTGGTATTTCCTGCGGGTGCGACTAGCAGGAGGTCACCTTTGGTCTCTGGCTGTGAGCACCAGCTAGTATTCCATGTATTCTTTCCAAGCAGGAAATCAGTGCTTATCATCTGCTTCTAAACCTTTTTTGCCCTGAAACAGAACCATCTTGTAAAGCAGTTCATCCACACAGGACCTGCCTTCCACCTCCTGGGTGCGGGCTGGGATAATATGACTGATTTTGATGAGTTTGCAGCTAAAAGGTTTCTCTTCAACATCCAGGAAGAATGTAAGAAGATATTCAACAACTTTGGTATTTCGGGAGATGAGGTAAAATTAGAGAAATTACAGTCAAAAGACAGGCCGTAGAAGTGCCCCTAAATTCAAAATTAACCCTTGGGATGGCACTGCAGCCCGTGGCCGCTTCGCTCTCAAGCCTGAGTTTTATTTCTGTTGACATCAGGAGGGGGTGTCTGGTGACTTACCACACAGTCTGAGTTGAAAATGTTTTAACAGCAAGGTAGCATCTCAGAGCTGCTGGCCAAGGGGTATTCTTGGACTCAAAGCTCCTAGAAACATTACCAGTGCCATACCTTGGCTTATGCCCGTGCCATGGAGATGCTGATGCCAGGTAAGACCCCCAGGGGAAGCTCTTTCACTTCTCTGATGGATTCCTGAATTTGACCTTAAACCACCTTCAGTTCCTTGGAGAGGTCATAGGGATCTCACCCATCTCTGCCCCACTGTCAGGAACATCTCCCTGCTACAACAAAGCTGGTAACAGCACCTCCCCTCCAGCTCTGCACTGACAGAGTCCTTCTCACAAAGGTTCATGCACACATCCCTTGCCAATTGGCTTTTGCCACCAGCTCACCTTTGTCCCTGTCTGGTCACCAGTGCTCTTTCAAATCCCTCCCTGCTCTGAAGTGATCTCTGATCAATGACTACCAGCTCGTAGGGAATCAGTCATTAATAGACTGTAGACATCTCTTATCTCCATCACAGCTTCACACCGTCCTCACGGCTTCAGCACCTCAGCGCGCTCCAGGAGCATATTTAGCTGACAGCCATTAGTAACCGAGGGAGATCCCTTCTCTTTCTCCTCCTTCCTGCTGCTGGGTTCCTGGGCTATTGATTTTACTGATAAGTTCTCCTCCTCTATGTTCCCCCACCAGGATTCTCTTCAATTATTTGTTCCAGGCAGTTGTCGCATCTCTGCTGTAAGCCCTGCAGGGCTTGCAGCCTGTTTCCTGTGTGGTTTAGCAGCGCAGCAAGGTATCAAAGCCTCCGTCCTGCTCGGAGCCTGCAGATAGTTCCCTAATAACCTTGGAGCAGTTTCCTGGAATAAGCTGTTTCAGCTGCAAGTTGTGTTGATCCTGTCCTTTCATCTGAAGGCTGCCTGATTAAAAGGCCGCTTTCATGAGTAGC
>NW_010427404.1:52695-63827 GCF_000710305.1 Buceros rhinoceros silvestris | reverse complement strand
CAGCAGGAGCAGTATGGCTGTGACGCAGCCCTGGAGGCACCCTGCTCCCCACTTCCACACCGTAACCCCAGCTGTTACGAATCACTCCAGCATCTGCAAGTCATTACAAATGGCAGAGAAACAGCCATGTGCCAGGGAGGTGCCCTGTGAGCCTGTAACACATTCGGGATGAGCCGGAGGCCATGGTTTGAAACCATTTTCTCCTGAGTCAGTTGGGAAACTAGAACAAGCTGGAGGTGACAAGAGCCTGTACTCAGGGTCTTTCTCCAAAATAACTGTTCATATGGGGCAAGGTTGCCTTGCTAAGCTAGGGGTCTACCTCGTCTCCAAAACTAGCAACTGAACTACAGGGAATTCAGGATGTTTGCAGTCTTTGGCACTGACAAACAACAAAAAGATGAAGGGGATCATGAGCAGCCTCCCAGCAGGACCAGCGAGCTCCTAACAGACTAAGCGGAGCCCTCTACCCAGCTGGGAACGCACAGCCTCGCTTCTCCATCCCCCTGGGCTCAGTTTACAGCCATCAGATAGACGGACCGAAGTTAAGCGGATAAATGGCAGTGCTGCAGCAAAGCTGCCTGTTCCGTTTTCTTCATGGTACACCACCGCTGCTCTGCCGAGGTGAGCACCAGAGACTGATGTCTGAGGAGGAGGAAGAGATGATGCAACTTGGACCTCTTGTGCCTCACAGCTGTCCCTAGAGCTCAGCCTGGTGTTAGTGTTATCTTCCCCCCGTACTGCAATATGCACCTTCTGGGAATTCAGAAACCACCTCTTCCTTCCCACCCCCCCGCCACTGCACACTGCTTTAGCCAGAGCCTTCCAGCGCTGCTGCTTTGCCACATTCGGACACACACGATGCAAGGCTGGTGTGAAATGGGGCAGACTGGTCTCTGAGGCCAGAGCCAGTTTCTGCTCCCACGTTTCTGCTCCGCATCCTCCCCCTGTGCGCTCCGGCAGCTCCCTGCATCCGCTCTGCCAGCTCCTGAGCAACAGCCAACGACAGGAAACGCTGATTGCTTTCTTAACGAAACCACCTAATTAAGTCCATGTGGAGAGAGAGCAAGAGAGGTAGTTTAGTTTCTCTTGCTAAATATTGACTGTTTACCCTTTGGGCACAGCAACCCAGTGAATTTCTTTCCTCCTCTCACCTCACACACAGGGCATCACACCACTGAGCCTCCTCCAAACTTGCTGCCTTTAGAGAGCTTCTCTAATGCAGCAGCATGGCTGCAGCGTAAGGGACTAACCACAACATTCCAGCCTCCAAGCACTGCCACCGACCTCCCACAAAACAAGGTTTCAGCACGCCTGTAAGGCAGCATCCACCTCCGAGACCTTTGCAACTGCTCTGAGGCCAGAGAAAACAAACTGCGCGGCTGAAATCCCACCTTTCCGGGGTGATTCCGAGCCAGAGAGAACACTGCACCCTGCAGAGCTGAGCTGAGAGCTCACCGCCTTTTCCCTAAGTTACCCTGTCAGTTCTAGGCCAGATGAGGAGGGACCAGCCTCCCTGAGCTTTCAGTCAGATGCTCCCTACAGCATCCAGAGCAGCTCTGGGGTTCTGCCCTGACCGGGGCACTTGTCCCAGCATAAGCAGCAGCAAAATCAGGTCCACGGTTAAAGACCATTTCCCTCAGGGCAGTCTCTGAGCCCAGCACCAGGTATTGATGCAGCATTGGCCTGCAGGAGCACAGACCAGCGGGATGGGCACGTTACCCACGCTGGGATGCAGGTTTAGCCAGCAGAAACTCCGTGCTGGTCATTATGCAATGTCACATAGCAAGAGACGGGTCAATGACACATGAATTTAGGCACAACACAAACATTAATTTTGTGTTAATTAGGAACAGAAACATCGTGATCTGTCATAGCTCTATAAATCACACGTAGTCATCTCCCCTAAGCCCGTACGCTGTAGGGAGCGAAGAAGCACTAGATTTCGCTGTGACTAAGGAAATTTCAGTGGCAGTGCACTTTTGACCTCGAATCCACGTCCTTCTGGGGTTTTGCTTCAGTCAACTCCTGTAGGGAGCGAAGAAGCACTAGATTTCGCTATGACTAAGGAAATTTCAATGGCTGCGCACTTTTGACCTCGAATCCATGTCCTTCTGGGGTTTTGCTTCAGTCAACTTTGCCAGGAGTTCCCCAGCCCACTTCACAGCCCACCGCGCGCTACAGCTGCACGCTGAGGGCAGCCCGGAGGGGCGCAGGCATGTGTGCGCACGCCAGACCCACCTCCCTCTCGCTGCTGGAGACAGCCACGCTGCTCAGCGTGGAGATGGGTAAAGAACGGTCACACAGTCTTACAATGCAGCTCCTTGAGGAGATAAGCGCTGAGAGCTCTTCTGTCCATTGCCTCACAGGTCAGAATGAAGGGCTGCAAACAAGCTTTTGCACCTGTTATTTTACCAATATGTATTAAAAAAGGGAATATGTACATATAAAGAGATTACCTGTACACGCACCTATAAAAGGAATAAAAAAAAATAAAAATACATATGTATAGAAAGAAAAAAAGGAAAATCAGGAAAATCCAGGAAAATCACATGCTTGCTTGTTTGTTTGTAACCCACATTACAAATTCTACCATGAACTTACCCTAAGATTAAAAAAAAAATTGGGTTGTTCAGCTGTGGTAACATTAGATCAAAGCAGCCTACAAGAACCAATTCCTACTCCTCTGATACCTCAGGTAGGTAATCAAGACTGTGAAAGCGGGGCCCTGAATTAAGACAACGTGTCAGTTAATGTAATTACAGGACAATTACTCAGAGCTGTTACTCAGCACCGTTCGCCGAGGAGCCGGGAGCACATCCACAGGCGGCAGAGCCGGCTCGGAGGAGCGTCACGCGGGGTGTCTGAGCACATCTCCAGGCCTCGCATTCTCCACGGACTGCTCATCTTATTTGCAAGATAAAATGTCGCACACCAAAATTATTACCAAAACGTGTCTCGAGGGTGTCAGACAGGTAATGAAAAAGTTGTAGAGCTCCAGCTCCGAATTAAAAGCCTTACTGAAAAATTGAAGACCACCACCAACTGAGTTTATTTCTTCAGGCATGGCATTTCTGTGATTACTGTTATTTTTTAAATGCAGGGGGGAAAGAAGTTTCTCTTTTTTGTTTTAAATATGGGAAATGTTGTACGGCATTTCCAGTAGAAGTTCATGACGGTTTGCTCTCAAGGGTAAAAAGATCTTCCCCAGGTTAAAAAAAAAAAAAAAAAAAAAAAAATCACATAATTTAACAGTCTGGAGACAATCTGCTTGTGCTTTGCAGTTAAAAATACGTGCACACACTAGTGCGATGTCGACCAAGAAACAGAGGTACAACATAAAAATACATTCTGCATTTTGAAAGGTACGTGATGTTCACTGGCCTAGCACTCGCTGTTGACTGAAGGACCCAGGGAGAAGAAAAAAGTTAAAAAGCAGCTTCCACACAACTGGTTCAGTATCTGATTCTAAAAGACTTTATAAAAGTTACAGGGAAAAAACCTGCTCGCACCCGTGGAACCCCCTCACCCTTGTTCCACCGCGTGTTGGAGCTGTGCAGTTTGTGCCAGCACCACGCCGAGCGCCGTATCCTACGTAACATGTGATTGTCACACGGTCCACACAATGAAACGGCGTACAAACGTTTTACCATAAAAATGAAGATATTTATTCAAGAAGTACAAATTTGATGGTACCAGCCATCGTTGAAAGCCATTACCATGAGGCAGAGAGGACACAAACCGAAGTCTCTTGCTCAGAGCGTACGAAAGCAAGTGTCTGATCGCCAGCTGACGCAGTCATTTCAATCATTGCTCAAAAGCCACCCCCATTTTTTAAACATTCCCTGGACTTGAGAGGCACAAATAGGGTTCTTAATACAAGACCAGTTAAGTTATTTTAATAAAGCCATCAGCTAAAATTTGTGTTAAATTTCCTTGAATTGTCTCCAGCCTTTGACTGGATTTACATCTCCTAAAGAAAAGAAAGGGACCTGGGAATGAGCAGGTGCAGAATTTCTGGAGCTCAAGATGAACTAAAAGTTTTAAGGCAGGAGTCAGGATTTTAAGTTCTCTATTTGCCCCATGGCTCTGATCGAATGGTCTTCATCTGTAAAATATACAAATACAGAGTTCTACTGGATAAATACCCAACGAGTGGTCCTGCTTGGAGGGCAGGAACCTATTTTTTCACAGAGTCCAGTGGACACATTTATGAAGAGTCTCGAAGTCCACAGTATGAAGCCCGCTGGTTAAAACATTTCATCTTCCAACTCTTTGACTTTTGTAGGCTCAGTGGCATGGATCTCCCTTGGAATGAGAGCAACAGCTCCATCTCATACGAACAAGAGCAACACACACGCGGCTACGGCATATCTACGTGGATGAAATATGGAAGAGGAGAGCCACTTGCAGAACAGAGCAATCAAAAACACTTTATGAAAAGGAACGTCTTAAAGCAGGCAGACTCGTATATACAGTCATTAACCAACAGAAGTGTTTGTAGCTGCAGATATAGTAGCAGGACACTCATCTTTTTTGGGAGAAGACAGAAGCACGGTTGCTGCACAGTTTAACTCCAAGGCTTCCCAGATCAGTTGACTCACAGAGCAGACCACCATCATCTAGTAGATTTGGAGCAGATTTTGTTTCTTTCTCCAGGAAAGCTGCGGAACGTACGAAGCTCAGCCCCTTACCCAAAGCAAGTTTTCAAAACCACCTTTCTCAAATGCCTCTACATCCTACTGTGGGAGAGCACAAGCTGTCCAAGAGCTGCCAGCCATCATCTGGCAAGGAGTCAGAATTATGGGGGAAGTGGTGAAGGGCAAAGGAAAAACAGCCCCGTTTTCTAACAGAGAACTTCCATTCCACCGTAACAGGGTCTGAGCAGCGCAGTGAACAAGCCAACCAAAACCTTTTTTTTTTTTTATATTTTAAATATTTCTCGAGAGCAGACCACCATCATCTAGTAGATTTGGAGCAGATTTTGTTTCTTTCTCCAGGAAAGCTGCGGAACGTACGAAGCTCAGCCCCTTACCCAAAGCAAGTTTTCAAAACCACCTTTCTCAAATGCCTCTACATCCTACTGTGGGAGAGCACAAGCTGTCCAAGAGCTGCCAGCCATCATCTGGCAAGGAGTCAGAATTATGGGGGAAGTGGTGAAGGGCAAAGGAAAAACAGCCCCGTTTTCTAACAGAGACAACTTCCATTCCACCATAACAGGGTCTGAGCAGCGCAGTGAACAAGCCAACCAAAACCTTTTTTTTTTTTTAAATGTAAACATTCTCTGCATAGGTGCAGGGTCTGGATATGTGTACAGTGACATAGAAAACAGTTCATAAAATACAGATCCAGAGTCAGAAACGTAGCTACCACTTACACTTCTGAAGAAGAGATAGAAATGGAGAAACATCCAGCATTCAATTCGTCAACATTTACACAGCAAAAATGCTTTGAAAACTCCATGGCTAAAAGCACCCCACCATTGTAACAGACTTTTTTAAACGGTTTTAAAAAGGTTTTGCATTATTTACTAACAATGGGTACATATGCAGAAGCGTGTCATTCTACAGCAATATTTTAGTCACCTGCTTTACCAAAGGTTGCCACGTGTTGCCTTGTCGCTCCAATGAACCCCTTTCCTCTCCACCCCCAAAAGCAACTTAGGAACTTTCTGTGAAAGACAGAGAGGAGCCGGGTTTCATTTGGTTGTTCCTGGGGTGAGGTTTTTTGTTGTTACTACTAGTTTTAGCATTGGGGTGTTATTACAAACCCCAACTTATTACACTGCTGACTTGCATCATTTAGTTTCCCCAAAGTATTCCCCAGATCCAGAGAAGCAAAAGCTTTTGGAAAACTATGAGAAAGTTCTCACAGTGCAGCTCTTCCAAGCTGTGTTTTCTGCAGAGGACACCAACAAACTGTGATGCACAAAGAGCCAAGGTAGCCAGTGAAACTTCCGGGAGCTGATGCTCTGAAGGAGCAGTGGTCACTTGGTTGTGGAAGGCAACCCTGAGCGTCCTCCTGGTGCACACCAAGCAATGTACCTACAGCATCCACGGCTTTTCCGGAGCTATCCTTGCCCCAGCAGACTACGCAGGTTCATGCCTCTCTGCCCTTCAAACTGCTCAGGAGTGTGGACTTTCACCAGGTTATGACTTCTGGGTCAGGCAGAAGCAACATTAGAGTATAAAAATCTGACTCATGTCAAACAGAGCTGTCACTAACACGGTACAAAATGTTACCTAGTGGCATCAGTTCACAGCCAGAGCTAATCAGGAATGACACCAAAGGCTGATGGGTCTAATAAATAATAGAAAAAAAATCCTATTGCTCCTCACTTGTCTGTACTTCGGACTGCAGTTCACAGCTGCACGTGTTAACAAGCCTGTTGCGTTGCTCTGAGGATATCCCAGACACCGGACGGTGCAGAGCAGCACACCCACCGCCACAGCCAGCCCAGGCCACGCTGCCAGCAGCACTGAGCTGCAAGCACCACCCACACTCACGCTGTAAAATGATGATGAACAAACCAAAGTGCTTCAACCTATCTTCCCCATGAGCAGCTGCCAGTGTCCTCCACACAGACCTGCACCAGTCCTTGTCACCAGGCCTGCCAGCTAAACAGCTGTTTAGTACTGGTTAGTCTCACTTCAGCCATCCTACCCAGCCTCCCTCCCGTCCTCCTCCAGGCATACGAGGAGCCTTGCTCTGCCCCTGGAACCTGCACGAGTCCCCTGGGAGCCCCAGCCCAGTCCCTTGCACTGGTGTTTGCACTGAAGACCACCTCGCCAGCCAAAGACAAGGCAGTTCAGAGAGAGAAATGACACTTCTCTCAGTGTATATTGCAACCTCGAGTTACACACACACGGGGTGTGTTAGTCAACGTGCTGTATGCCTCCATTACTGATACTTTTTAACATGCATATATTTTGAAACTTAGAATTCTTTCCTAAGACAAGTCTTGTAATACTGTTTTCAGCAGGGTATGGGCTTAGGACACCTGTCACTTTATACAGAAGAGGTTGAAAAGTCTTCACTTTCACCTACAGCTGCTTTTTACCATTTAATTTTTTCAGTTTTGGATACATGCTTAAAGGAGAGGAGGGGAGGCTGTTAGAGAAAAGGGTATTTTCATGAACCAATTCTCTGTTCTACTCAAAGCTCACTCAGGACATGACCTTCAGATGATCACCTTGCTCCCCAACATAAAAGCAATTAATATAAAATATGGCCATCTATTATGGCATAATAAAACTGAACCTTCAAGTAAGAGGGGGGAGAGGGAAAGAAGGAGCTCTCTCAGACCCTGCATGCTGTACTCTCAAAACAGTACGTGGTAACAATAGCCTGAACAAAACAGAAAAAAAAATAATCAAAATGTATCCTACCAAAAAAAAAGTAGCACTTTAGTGCTCACATGTACAGACCCGTCACCCTGGTTTGCTCCTCCTTAATCTATCATGACTTCCCCCCTTCTAGAAGGGGCTGCAGGGAAATGACATCGTAAAGACCATTTATACAGAGATGTAAGTTATGCCTTGTCTTCCTGGCATGAAACCATCCTTTGCCTGGTGAAAATCCAAAAGGTAGAGTTGTTCTTCTATCAAATATTTTTTTTCCCTCTGGAATGCAAAAGACCTGGCTGCAAAACCCCCGTATAGTAAACCATTCTTATCTTAAAAAAACCCACCATAGAAAACTTTTGTTGTAGACTAGTACTTATCAACTTTGTCTTTCAAAATAAAAAATAAGAAAACAGAAAATCAAGTCACTTTAGTGTTCCTAAGAAGAGGGAACTAATTTTTCTTTACGCAGCTCTACCACTGCACTTTAGTAGTGTACCACATCAGGGCTCAAGGAGCTGTCAGAAAACCAAAGACTTAATATAACATGGAGCCAAAAAGAAAGCTGCGTTTATTTGGAGTAGGGTGGGAAACGGGTATAAAACGTGGATCTATTTTCCAACCATCAATGTAAACTCTGCGCCTGATGGGAAAGACTCATGACGTTCTTCAAGCTGCCTCTGCTTGGTCTGGCTCTATGCTGATGTTCACGGAGCAAGAACTCCCTTTGAATCCAAGAAACTGGGTTCTAGGGAATTAATGAAGGAGCAAAAGTAACAAGTTTAAAATTGTCAACTTAACCCACCAGTTTCACTAGCAGACAAGAAAGAGCTGGGAAAACTGTCACTTCAGACCACTGATGCAGAGAGGGAAGACAGAAACCAATACAAACACGCTACTCATACCTGAATAGCACACTGGGCTCTGGAAGAAGTGAAGTCATTTCTGAAACAGCTGAAAGAACAAACAAACTAGTCATCATGTTTAAAAGGAACAGGGCATTTGATCTCAGCCAAAGGCATCACCAGACAGAGGTGCAGAGCAGCCAAGGACCGCAAAGAGCATCTCTAATTGAGGAACAATCAATTAGACTTCGCGTCCCCCCACAAAATGCTCCGATTCAGATTTTTGAGACTACAAAAGGATTTGTCATTAGCTGAAAGGGCTCCTCTGACATTCTGAAGGGAAAGTGCTGGCTGCAAACACCACCGTCACACTCTGGGCTCTGGGTTCGTGTCGGTGAGGACAGCGCCAGTCGTCCTGGCTGGAGAGTCATCAGAGCTAGAAAATCAACTGCTGCTTCAAACAACACTCACAAGCAAAGCTGCACACGGTGCGCTGTCGTGTCCTCCTTACCACCTTCCTTGGTTTGCGCCCTGTCGGAACCGAGCAGGGGAAGTTGCAATCCATTGCACCTAGGTGTAATTGCAGTTTATCCTGGACCTTTGACACCGGTGCCATCTGACAGAGGTGATGCACCTAATGCTTAAGCACAGACCAGCGTGTCACTCCGCTGGCCTGATCAAGCTCATTCTAATGATCTGAGCGACACACAATAATTCGGCAGGCCCGTACGGAGGTGCCTGCCAGCCAGTAAACTTCAGGCTAAGTCAGTCTTGTAGCAAGTAAGTTTACAGTACAGTACATGAGAGTATACATTGACTAAGTTATTGCCTAAGGCTCCGGCAGGCTGCGTTCCCAGCTCAGGAGCCAGCAACGGCACAGGACTGCGTTGCTATCTTGGAATGTACAATTGCTTGGTCTGAGCACCAGCAGGAGCCACCCCCGTGGGATGGAGACTGAGCCCCCAGCCCAGCTCCACTGCCTGGGGCCAGCTGCGCCCCAGCGGTGCCTGGGCAAAGCATGCGAGTTAGGTCAAAACAGAAAGGATCCCTGTGACCAGGCAGCACCGGACCCACCCAAAGCTGCTGAGATTCTTTAATGAACTGTATGTGGTGCTGATATGAAAATTTAAATTTTTTTTTTAAATGAAAGTGCTCTCTCTTGCTCCAGCTCCATGGATCAGGGCACCACCGACAGTTCTAAGAATCATCACATATTTGTGTTAAGTGATCGACAATCTCTTCCCTCCCTCTTTGTACCTCTCTTTTCCCTTCTGCTTCCTGCTCCCTCTGCCCTTGCCCTGTGCTCCTTGCTGTTGTGTTAAACATGAGATCAGGCAAACCCCAAAGGCCAGTTTACATTTTTATGTTTTCTTTTTGCAGATCTCCCATCACAGATGGAATTTTTGCTGGTCATTTCTTGGAACCAATCCATTAGCAGGACAAACCGAAAGAAAAGAGGGCAGTGAAAACAAACCCCATGACAGAGACGGAGGAAAGAAGAATCAATAAACGAGCAGAAATCAGTTTTCCACTGGGGTGGGATTTGCTAAGGGCTGGCTCACGATGACTTGTACCACGTAGTCCTTTGGGATTTTCAGCTCCTCCAGTTTCATTTTGTCTGCCAGAGGCCTGCCTGAGAAGAACCAGCGCTGGCTGCCCGGCTCCACTCCCTCCACTGCGTGCAGCCGCCTCTTCATGTGGTACACTGTGTCCATGCTGCGGACCGTGAGTTTGAGGTCTTTGCCTGTGGACAGGCGCAAACGAAGCTGGCATTCGTGTCCTGAATTGGGTGGGGGATCAGGAATATCCAGAGTCTCCAGGTCACCCTTCTCCTCTATCATGTTGATAGGTGGGGCGAGGCAGTACACGGGAAGCTGGTACCGGTTGCCCAGTTCATCGTAACACTCTGTAAGAGCACCTTGAGGAGATAAGAGGGGAAAAAAAATGAGTATGAATGCAATTCACATTTAACACTGAAGTGGTCATGCTCGAAGCATTTACTGTACTGTTAAACCATCAGAGCAATGAGGTCTGAACTCAGGCTTTAAAGGATTGATACAAAAATCTCAAGTTTTCATTAAAAATTGCTTCACCTTGTTTTCATATGGAAACTTGCGGTTGAGTTAAAAGCAACCCCTAAAAGCCGAATACACCCCACCCTCCGGATAAACCAGGATAAATGTCAAAAGCAGCAGGAAGGAAGAGAAGAGGGACGTCTCCCCGTGTGTCATTTAAAAGAGGAATATTTCTGTGGCAGCACAGCCCAAGGTTCAGGGCACACATGCACCCAAAAAATGCTACTTGGATGAGTTACATGATCCTGAACCCGAGCTGTGAAAAGGCAAAAAGGCAAAGACCAAAGGCCACTGTGAAAGGAAGATTTTGTAACTTCTCAAACATCCAAAAATTGCTGAAACGGTTTCATATAGGACTCGTGTTTTAGTGAGCACTGCCAGAACAAACAAACACCACCACCCAAGTCGGACAAGTCTGTGATTCCAGCTGGAGGTCGGTGCCACCACCACAGCAGTGACACGCAGCACATACTTTATATTTGCACAGCATCTGTAACTCCCAGATTCAAAGCCCTGAAGTTTCAGGAGTGATTTTTATTCCCCCAGACTGCTGGGAGGTTCCTCGGGACAATCCGGGTGTTTGTGCTTTGCTGGTGAGCTGCCCTGCAGACAGCATTCCTTCTCAAAACAGTGCAACACACAAGGAACAGCTCAAGAATTGTGACGCTTCCTGAAGTCACAAACACAAGCTGACTTCACAGTGCGAGACGCACTTTTATAAAGATATCTCAAGAACTACCCTGGAAGAATGGCAGCACATTTTCCACAACAATTTAAGAGTTAGAGAAGGCTGAAAGCAGAGCCCTGCTGTGTACAGTGCATGTCACCTCTTGCAGCGAGCCAGGAAACAGAGATCCTGGATCACAGCAGGA
>NW_010427404.1:5590-52617 GCF_000710305.1 Buceros rhinoceros silvestris | reverse complement strand
GCAGGAATCCCTTCTCACTGTGATTAAAAAAACCCCAGATATTCACACTCCAAGCAAATGCTTCTCCCCATTCTGAATTTACCTGTTATAACAATTTTCCACATTTTTGCCCCTAGAGGGGGCACATTCACTTGCAAAACTACCCACCCTTTTGTAGTGGGAAATGTTTGAAGGAGAGCCAAGTCCTCGAGCTACAGAATATTTAAAAACCTCTTTGACTTGGTAGTTCTGCACACAACACACGACTGCTCCTGTCAGAAACTAAGTGTGGGTCTTTTAGTTAGTTGGAGGTTTTTTCATGCTGGGAGTGAGTTGTCTGAAACTTTGCTGTTTGATCAGCCGAATTACTGCCATATAAAATTATAACTCGGGGATACACCATGCCACTCAGCCCACTGTGACAGCAGTATCTTGTGCTGGAAATCTTCTTTCAGCCAGAAGGCCCCCTTCTTAAGGATAATTTGCGCTGATGAAAACACACAGAGGAAATCTTTTGCTAAAAGATCAATGGTTTAGGTGCAACAGTTTTCAGAGGCTTTTCTGTTTGTACGGATAGCACCAAGCAGCTACACCAAGATTTACTGAGAAGATGGAGCAAAAAAGGAAACCCAGAAAAATATAGTTATACTACTGATTACAGTCTTTTACCATTTATGAGTTCCAGAGCAAACCAGTTTTTATCAAAACCATGTTAGATCTGTACCTTTCAAGGTACTTTGTGATTTACAGACTAAAGCAGTTTTATTTTACAACGTTCGTTTCCTTTTGTACATCTGATCTGTTTAGTAAATGTCACAGTACTAAATTCTCAGTTCATAGAAAAAGCAGATGTAGTTTGCTGTTTAAAAAAACCCCAAATCCAAGCTTCAACAGCCTTTAAGTTTAGCTAGAGTAGCTATACTTGTACCTTTCTTTAAAAGCCCCATATCTTAAGAAGAATGGTCCTACTTTAGAATAGCATATCAAAGAGTTAATTTCAAATACCGTGGGGTGAGCTTGCTAAGGAATTCCTTCATCATTTATAGCCTTGCCCAGCCGAACTTACATCAAGGTCAAAGCATATGCTATAAACACCAGATTGCTTAATCTTCATCAGATAAGCAATATTTAAAAAATCCTCTGAAACAGCAGCTAACTGAGAGGTAGGTCCTTAAAACAAAAGACACAGCAGAGGAAACCTCTTGCCAATTAAAACACAGGGTCCCATCCCAGGCTGAAAAAAGGTTTATAATAAATTTTAAATATAACAGTTCACCACAAACCTCATCAGTAATCCCATTCTTCCGCTCACAGAGATACAGAAGTCCTGCAAATTCTCAAGACCTACCACTCAATGGCTTTCAAGACTGGGTACGTTGATTAACGCACAGAAGACGACTACTGTGAGCAGAAGAGACTTGACAACGGCACCACCTCCTTACCGACACACCGTGCCTGCTGAAGGCCAAGTTGGAGCTGCAAGAAGGAGATGAGGCGGTGTTGGTCCCCACCTCCCAACAGATGCGGAGCTGCGCACACAAAGCCCAGTCCTCTTCAGGCAGCTAATTCCCTCCGGGTTTTACAAGGCTTTTGGTTAAGTGATCTTTGCAGAAGGTCAGGCTTTTCAAGATGAAAATGCAACAAACTCAAAGGCAGAATGTGAAGGGGAGTCACAAGGCAGAACGTGAAGAGGAGTCACGCTGGTTGGAGTTCAAACGTGAAATGATGGCTGAATCACCAGAAGGCGTGGTGAGCATGGAGCTATTTCAAGCGATGCAGACAAATGCAAGTTATTGGAAAGGGAGAAAGTGGCTGAATTACCCACAGCCACCATGGCAAGGCCTATCTCACCAGCCAGATGGCAGCTCTTCACCGAGGCATTTGCTGCAGCATCCCTTATGCACTACAAAGCAGGCAGGAAATCAAACATCCAAACTACAAAACCTTTTGTAATTTTGCTGTTATAACTGAAAACCACATTTCTGATCACTCCTGCAAGATACATCAGCTTGGGCCATGCGAGTTATTTGGCAGGAAGGGCCACTAAAAGAATGTCAAGCTTTTATGAGAAAGCACAGAGAAAAAAAAAAAATTTTTTTTTTAAGGTTTCCCTGTTACCAAGGCAACCAGGGTCCTCACCAGCCAGTTACAGCATTGGAAGGATGCAGCCTCCCTTGAATCAGAGGAGGAAGAAGCAACGCAAGCCGAGGTTTCACAGTTTGGGTGGGCAGCCCTGAGCCCTCCCCTGCCAGCACCAGGCTCTTCTGGCCAGGGTGCTCGGAGGAGAAAAGACAGTCATCCCCCAGCCGCAGTGA
This sequence comes from Buceros rhinoceros silvestris, assembly GCF_000710305.1. Taxonomy (NCBI): domain Eukaryota; kingdom Metazoa; phylum Chordata; class Aves; order Bucerotiformes; family Bucerotidae; genus Buceros; species Buceros rhinoceros. Next base: position 50,323 of record NW_010427404.1, on the reverse strand, counting down.
CAGGTTTCCCATTCCCTGCTTCTCCTTCCCCCCCCAGATCCTGCATCAGGCAACCAGACCAAGTGCAGATGCTAAAGCCTAAAGGGTGAGTCAGTACTTTGAACTTTCACTGCTGGATGACACCAAGGAAGCATACAGAAGGGGCAGATTTCAGTAATAAAGCAGCAGAGAGGATAGATGGCAGACAGGCAGGTCTAGGTGGAGAATTCCATACTGGACATGAAAGATCAGGATGTTCTAAAAAGATTTCACAACAGTATTGAGGAGAGGAAATAATAAGCTTGTCAATAGTTCATATACTTGAGTATTCTTTGCATATTTAAATACTCCTCTAGATCTTGACATAACTTTAATAAACTGGGACACAAAACATCCTGGTAGCAACATGAAGAACTGCCTTTGAGGAAAGCCAATGACAGAACTAACACACCAAGCCACCCACCCAAACCCTAATTCTCTCCAACTTTCTATCATTCAGAATTAAGATGCCATGGCACATGACCCAGGGAGTGCTCTGAGGATCTCATTGACCGATTCATTATTCTGAAGATTTTCCAGTTGAAGACTTACACTGCCAGGCAAGCTCTAGAGTAATTCAGTATCGATGCTGCAACACAGTTTGGGGTTTAACTATAAAGGCTTGATTCAAGACAGAACAGAAGACGCAAAGCTAGAACCAAAGCAGATGGGATTATTTTAATGTTTCAAAAGTAATATTGGCTTGGAGACTGAGGAATCTGGAAGGAGCTGCAATGCAGATCTTGTTGGTTGTTATCCAGGTAGGAAACAGCTTGAGAGTTTCAGGCAGAAAAATAAGCAGATGTGATCATCAAGCATATGGAATCGGAACATTTTGAAATTAATTGCCTTGCAGGCCATAAAAAACTCCCCAACAACTTTGTTTTACTAAGATTATTAAGATGGACGTATTTCTCTGGATTGGTAAAGGAAATAATTGGTGAGATACTGCTTCCACCCCTGTTCAGAGCTTGGGCTTGTCCTTCTATACATTGAAAGGACTAACAATTCAAGAGACCGAAACGACATGAAGGTAAACTTCCCCAAGAGTTATAGAAATCAGACATACATGGCCACACTCACCTAAGAGCATAAAACGTTTTATGTTTTTTAATGGCATTTTGGCACTACTTTAAGGCTGCACACCATTCTCTCTTCGGAAAAAGCAGCACATTTCTTGTTTTCTGCTCATGATGTGCCTTCTATTTCTTTCAGATTTTGAGCAGTTTAGAGGATTGCTCAGAAATGCCCAAAATTTAAGAACTAAGCAGATTTCCATCTCTTCTTCCCTTCCCCCACACAGACTTGCTGTAGGTAAAGAAATGAAGATGACACAAAATTGAGCACTACAAGGAGACTAGCAAATTAAGGAGCTGAAGTGTCTGTATGTAACACATTTGCCCAAGGAACAGCTGGTTCATTTGTTTTTCTTACTGAAATGCTCAGTTCCAAACCCAAGCTGAGTTTGGATTGCTGAATAAATGGGCAAAGTAGAGCTTTCACCTGTAGACTATTGTTTTGAAACCAATATAGGTCACTAATGCCAGAAACTCATCACAAGCATCAGAGAACAAGTGGGTCTTCTTTCTGATCCTGCAGTACAGCAACTCCTAGAGAGCAATGACTGAGGCAAAAAAGCTGAACTATCTCTTCATCTTTATTAGTCACCGATTCCAGGTCACAGCCGGAAAACACAGGATCTCGTAAGAAAGAAACGTGTACAGACGTCAACAGCATGCGAGAGTGGTGGAGGGTGACTGCTCAGTACGTGAACAAGATTGAGACAAACAAGTAAAAACTTGCAGTGGCTTGTTCCAGCTCACCTACAAGCATCACAAACTGGGAGGAGTTAACAGAAGAAAAAAACCTCTTTCACATTAAACGCTGTATAACTTAATAATGACTGAAACAGCTTAATGGGGCAGTTACCAACTGTAGCTCTCCTGTTTTCTGGAGGGCAACACGTGGGAGAGCTCGTGCAAGCCTGTGCCTTGCAACACATAAAGCAGTTATAATCGTTAATGGTGTGGATGAAGCACTTGATGATAAACCATACGTACAAGTTCCCTCTCACGCTTCTTCCACACTAAACTTCCATGGGCTATGCAAATTAAACCACCAGATTTCAGTTCTGTGCTGCTGCACAAAGCCTTTAGAAAGGAAAAGCTCGTCTCCTAAGTCACAGCACAACTGCTTACACAACACAGCTCTGCTCTCATCTTCAGTCTCCCATTGTAACAAAGAACTTACTCTAGCTCTTTAAAGAATGAGTTTTGTAGATAATAAGTGTTAAGCATTTAATAATTCTCCTCTCAAATTCACTGAAAAACAGCTCTTCCATTATGGGAACATTATCAGTCTGGCTCAACTCCACAAAGGAGAACAACTCCCAGAGGCAGCAGGAGATCCCAGCGCTTCAGGAGCTGCTCGGTGAGTGGGGACCAGCTCACTCTCGCCTGTGGCAACCGGCACAAGGCAGGCTGGAATTATGCTTAGTACATTACAACAAGGGAAAGGAGGAGAAAATTAAGATACTCTGCTGCTGCCTTTGTAATCCTCTCACCCTGTTCTCTGGCAGAACTGCTTAGTAGCTGGTTCACTGAATCAGCTATTACGCTGCTCATGTTCATCTCCAAGCTCGGATGTTTTTTAGAAAACCTGGCTCATCCAGACTCTAAGATTGCTGACAAAATAACATATATTCAGCTGTCTAAAAAGGCTCTACAAGGCAATAAACTGAGACACATTTGCAGCAGAGCACTGGTCTACATTGACTCTTGAGGTCTCTTCCAACCTGAATGATTCTAGCTGCTTTTGCTGTAATAAATTCTTAAAGAGCAAATCTCAGTTGGAGTATTTAGCCAGAGATCCCCTATGTGAATCTAAGTCATCCCACTTCATATCAAGCACCTCCCGCACCGCGCCCTGGTGCGGGACAGGTTTGTGAACCAAGCTGGCGATCTCATCTGTAAATCACCCTTAAACCAGTTTTGCAACTCACGCCTGCACGCTAGCACAGGGGAGGGTAATCCAAACCACTATCGCCAACTCACAGTGCCTGGCACCTACAGAAGCCAGAGGAGAGCAGCACCGCAGAGCATGAAGCTTGCACTGAGATGGCATTGCCTGCACTCACCTGCTGAAGAAACCCAGATGCACCTGAACAACGAAGTCAGACAAGGGTTTTGTGCAGCTCCTTCTGCACTAAATCTGCTGGCTCAGAGGGATGTGCCATCGTCACCCAGTGAGGCATGTCTTGTCCATGCGTTGTAACTGAAAGCCAATCTGTCTGCATGCCACTGCTACCTGTGTTTGTCAGGGGTTTGGGTTGGATTTTGGGGAGGGGTGGCAGGGAAGGAGCAGGGGGTGTTTATTTTGGGAAAAAGCTGGTGCAGGTATGCAGGGTGCATTGCTGGACACGCAGATCCACTCCTTTTATCATAGCAGAGCACCAGCATCAGGTAATTCATTAGCACTAATTAACTAGGCTGAAGGTGAAAGATAATTAACAGAGTCTTCTGAAAGACAGAAATTTCTGCACTAGACAAGCCACTTTTCTTCAAATTGTAGCTGCAGTTAGGAGGCGTGCATCCCTTACTGTCCCCCACAGTGCTGGGGAGGGGAGAGCTGGGCAGGCAGAGAGGAGGGATAGCTGCCATGGCAGGAGGGACAGGAGGGGACTGAGAACAATTTGGGAAGGAGAATGCTTGTAGGAAATGGGATGTCAGGGCCATGAGCCAACTCCCTCAAAATTTCTTAAAAATCCCCACTAAAGCCTACAACAGCAGTGGAATCCTGTCAGAAGAACTGGGATGTGCAGCCCCACCTGCTCTGCCAGAGCAAGAGGGGAAGGCAGAGAAGAGGGGACCTAGTTCAGAAAGCTCAAACCTCAACAACAGTAAGTTACAAAGCAGAGCTAACCCCTCCTTAACACAGTCACACCAGAGCACAAATACCTACAGTCTATGCTGTTCATCGGCTTTTCATCTGCTCTGGTTGTGGCAGACAACTAAAGACAGCCATCGGGCTGGTACCCACCTGTAATCCACAACGGGACTAAGGACTGCCAGGTACTACACCAGGACTATAGCAACTATGAACTAAACAATGCAAGAGGATGGTAAATTTTAAGCACAGCCATGGGTTCAAAGGCTGGTTAACCAGTCAGCCAGTCAGGGCATCCTTTACAAGTTTCCCCATCTGTTTCCTTGCAGGCTTTTGTCATGATACAAACTCTAGAACAGACCGATTCATTGCTGAGTCGTTCTTTATCCAAATCAGGTTTGACTGAAAAAGAAAATTATGTATTAGTGCTTGGTAGATGCCGTGTTAGCAATACCATATGTACTGCCATGTCTGTGGCACTCTGTGAAACTTGGATCTAATATTGCAAGAAGGTAACAGCTTCCAAGAAACATTACATCAGGGTTCAAAGATGACAAGTCTTTTTACTAATGAAGTATTCACGTACTACTCTGCTTTGCATGCTGTTAAAATAGATGCCTGTCTAGCCAGGCTTCTTAGATAAAAATTTTAAAAAATAAACCCCTCTGGTTGTTAAAAAAGCTTCTCTGTGTACCCTCTTCAGTTACATTTGCTGTTCTCCATTATCTGTGTTCTTAAAGGGGTGAGGGGATTTGGAGAAAAAAAGTCACCTGAGCCTACACCATATCCCTCCTTGGGCAGCTAATGGCCAAATTTACAGTGACCAAGCTATCTGCCCAGTGTGAGGATGTGCAGAAGCTGAACTCACATCTACAGAAGTTGTCACTGCCTTTGTAACCACTGGATTTTAACAAGTCTGTTGTTCCTGTAAACCAAGAGTAAATACCTAGTACTCAGCATCCAAAATTCTATGACTAACACAGTTAAAATGGAAGACCAGGTGGGAGGTTAACAACAGCATTTTTTACAACTGTTAGAGACTTTCCTTTTTCTTGCCAATCACAAATACTTAAGCAGCTTTTGCTTTTTTTGGAGGTTTACAAAGCTTTTCCTCTGCTCTCCCAAGACAGACTTGTGAAAGTCTCCTTCTGATGCAGAAGTCATGGATGGTTGACTACGATGTTGCAGGAAGGCCACTAGAAAGCATTGCACACAGTCTCTTGAGGTACAATTCTTCCACAAAACAGAAGATGCCATTTGGACTGCAGACGGTCTGTTAATCCTAAACTAGACTTCTGCATTCACAAAGACTCCATCAACCTATGAAAAGCAACATGCTTTGCGAGCAGTGTTTTCAGGAAAGTCTCTGTCCATTACGGTAGACCTCTCTGCACAATAATCATACACAAAACCTAACTATTCAGTCTCACTTTCCTAGTACAAACTTTTTTCTCTTTCCAGTTACTTCTGGAAGACAAAGCAACTGCGAAGCTATTTGTATTTTACTTTAAGAGGATTTTCCTTCAGCGAAGATCAGCAGGACACTAGTGACCACATGGCGGACTGCATCCTCATCCAAGAAATATGCCAGAGCTTGCTGCACTCCTTTCCCAGCAAGACAAAAGGCAAACTTTACTTTTGCTTAAGACTAATCTCATTAAGTACAATCCTCTTGTCCTTAACTGCTTGTTCTACCTTGCATCGACTCTTGCAGCCACCTTAAGAAAAAGCATGTCCTTTTGCTTCTCAGGTGGAGAAGGCACAGTCTGACCATGGTAAGAGGTCCTGCCCTAGTTGGCAACTAGTGACTGCAGCAGCTCGAGCTGCTCCATCTCCAATGCATGGCAGTGCCGGGGCGCTTAACCTTCGAATGATCCCCTGCCCACCACAACGCCCACTCTGAGCAGCAAATCATATTTGAGACAGTTTAATCTGAGCTCGAAGCGGATATGGATGGAAATTTGCCTTGAGATAGCACTTACTATAGCTTCAGCTAACAGAGCAGCAGAGACCACCCCTTAGACTGAACACAAAAGCAAATGTTCGCTTTTATGGAGCGCTGAGAAGTCCCACACCAGTTTGCAATGAGAAAAGGATGTGGAAAACTACTTTCTAGGACTAAACAACAAATCTTCCCACGACCTACCTATATGCAACAGGGGACAGAAAGAAAGCACAGAATGACCTAGCCAAAAGTTTGCCCTGTACCATTTTTCTCTTACTGCTCCCAAACTTGCCTACATCCCTGTGTTGACATTCAAAGACCTGCTAATGAGCGTGGAAGTCATTCATTTGCATGCTCCGTCTCCAGGGATAACCAGCAAAAATGTTAAAGGCTCCAGCGAGGTCAAGCAAACTGACACAATCCCACATTAGTACCTACATCCTAAAATAAAACTACCACACAAAGCTGTTTAAAAAGGTGGGGGTGGAGGAGATTATAGAAGGTTACAGGAAAGATTTGAAGCAATAGAAGGCTGCAGTGTTGCTTTATCCCCTGTAATCTGTTCTTCACCTCCACGATGCTGTTCCTTCAGTTACCTTAATTATAATAAAGAAGTAAAAAATGTACTGACCAAGCATAATTATGGAAGATTGCATGTCAGAGCTGCGTCGTGCCCTAAGAGTGCACCAGGCAGAGGCTTTGGGGATCTGCAGAGACAGCGAGAGCCCAGGCAGGTTAGAAATTCAGAGCCTTGCTGCAGCTCTGACCTTCTTCAAAACACTATTTGTTCCATAGCGATCAAGCAAAAGGCAGCTGAGATTTCATTATTCTTGCATAATGACTAGTAGTCAAAATGTGTATGGAAACACACACTTTATCTCGTTGGAAGTTTTCTTTGCAATACAACTCCAAACCAAACATTGCCTACTCTGTACTAGGCTCTGTGTTAGCAAAAAAGCAAAGCCCACTCCTCTTCTCAGAGAAAACTGTCAGCAAAAAGCAACTACCAGCTCGAGGTCTGAACAAACTCAGACTCCTTCAAGCTATGATTTAGAAGTCCCTTATTGCTTTAACCTTTTCAAACTATACTATCACAGGAAACATTAATGCTAAGGGAAAAAACTAAATTTCTTAAAAATTAGCATTTTTCCCCTTACTGGCAAATCCAGATTTCCCCAGATGAAGCTGCCAACTATCACATGCTTTCATCAGGCTCCAATGCACCCTTATCAGCCTGCTAGGTGCTGAAGATATTCAGCAGTTTTCTCCTCCATTACCAGAGGTGAATCTGTTCCATAAACACACCCACTGAAGCCCAGTAATGACTTCAAGTTACCATCCCAAGGTATTTATTGAAAGAGGTTGTGGAAGATTTAAAAGTCCTAAAATAGCTTCTTTTGGCTCACTACCAGGCTAGCGAGTGCTGCCCGGGTTCTCTCTAACACCCTGCAGGTAGGACTTCCCTCAGCCATTACCTGGCTCTGAGAAGTTGTGCTAGGGAGATGCCTTCTCCTGTGACTCCTCTGACACTTCTGACCATAACTATCTTGCCTTGATTGGGAAAAAAGGTACCATCTTCCTACTCTTTAAATATCTGAAGCCAAAACAGAGAAAAATGACAAATGTCATGGCCACTCTCAAATGGCGATCGTGGAGGAGGAGGAGCAGGATGCATCCATGGGCAAGGGACAAGCAAACAACCAAGGTCTGGCTGAGCCTCTCATTTACCAAACTGAGGCACTTTGAAGGACACCAATTCTTCCAGGGACACCAATTTTAGAGCAAAATGCTCTGACAGTTACAGATGCAAGCATACCACCTCTAATCACCCTTTCACAGAGAAGGCAGCATCTAAGGGGTCCTCACTGGCTTGCACTGAAATTTTCAATGAAGAATACATTTTAAACACTTCATATTTCTTTTTCTCATTTTACTAGCAGACAGCAAGGCAGATGAAGGAGATAGGCAGTTTCACCACTCTAAGCAGCCAATAATGGAGTAAACATCCACTCCTGTGAAGTACTCAATAAACTAGACATCATGCCCCGACTACTATCAGATACCAGAGGAATATTACTCACTTAAAACTTCTCGTCCAGAAGATCTGTTACATGTGGATCAACAAGCAGTCTGCAGCTGAACAATTTCAGACTCTTTTGTCATGAGTTTGGGTTTATTTGGAACATTTAATGGCTTCATGTAAGTCAGTCTTGAATTGTTTTGTTTTTTCCCTTTAAGGAGTTAGCTGCACTTTCCTGGTCATACATTAATGGTTAAAAAAAAGAAAAACAAAGCAAAGGCAGTTCTGCAAATGGCGCTGTACAGTTGTCCTTACCACACCAGAAAAGGCAAATTGAAATCAAAGACAGGAAACAGATGGCATATGCTACCGGGGAAGAGACTTGAGAAGAGTCCACACAACTATGTTGACAAAACTCCTCAAAATACCTTTCAAAGAACAAGAGCAGAAGTTAAAAATATTTAAGGAAAACAACTGTAGGATGTAGCCATAAGTGTGTTTTTATTTGAAGGGTTGCTAGTTTCTAACCTGCATTTAGATATATAAATATTTCATCCAGCCACCACTGCTTTACATGCTGATTTGATTCAACACTCCAGCTGAAGGAAACATGGAAATCCAGAGTCCCTCAGAAAGGATGTTGCACATCCATTAAAAAAAAATATTAATCACATCAGAAATGACGGAATGAGTTATCTTAATTGTAGCTTGGGACTGAAGAGGCTTTTGAGAAAACACTGTTTCAAGTTTAGGAGGAGTCCGTAATGTGTCCTTTACTAGCACAAACACATTGCACCCGGGACAGAAGAGAGCTTGGACCATTCCTACACGAGCCAGCAGCCACCAAATCACACATGTCCCAGCACCACAAGCACTAACGAAGGCTATAAGGCAGTAAGGAAATTAAAGCAATTCCCAACACAGATGGGTCTTCTCACTAGCCTCCACAGTAGCCCTTCGCGTTAAAGCGGCACAAGGTGAATTTTACATTGCAAATACAGGTAATTGCTCCTCAGTGTCTGGGTACTGGCCCAAGCATTATTAGCTTTAAATGAATAGGAGGAAAGAGATCCCACATAATGATCTGGAATTCTCAACAGGATGAAAAACAAAATTAAAGTAACAGAAAGGGGTGCACACTAGAATAAAAGCGCCTCCAGCAGCGATATGCTAACTCAATTCTAACAATTATCTTTAATTGCCTCATTGATTAGCTGTTGTCATTTCCTCTCATTCTCTACTCACAAATCTCTCTGCTCAGCTTTCCACCACAGGCTATGCACAGCAGTTGCAGTGCAGAAAGAACATGACTATTGGCCAAACATTAGCCTGGATGTTATTTGCTTCCTTGAGAACAAGAGAAACACCAACCCTGTGGAGCACCGCCTGGTAGGCGCTGCAGACACAGCCTTCTCACATGGAATTCACCAATTACAAAAGAATTTATGGGCATTTCGCTAATTTTCAGTCAGATGATCTCTTGAACAGCTCACTTTTACAAGCCACATTTCTCTAATGAAAAATACCATACAAAACTCGTTTTTAATTCAGCCACAAGCTGCACAACGATAGCCCAGCGATGGATGATACTCCAAGCACCACCACCTCTCACTTCTAACCACATCCCAGTGGAGCACAGTCCGCACAGGATGCGGGGGCCACAGCCCAGCACTCTTCAGAAAGCTGGAGTCACACCGCCCAAGGGACACAAATGAATAACCCATGTAATGGTGCTGTGAAGAATCACCTTCTTCCACAGCAGACAAGGGGTCCTCTGCAGCGCACTGCATCTGAAAATCACCGCTGGTTTACATCCTTCTCTTCCTGAAAGGCATGCAAGCCACTGGTGGGAAATTAAAGACCCTTCATAAATGGTCCCTTTCTACTACTTCTCAGGCCGTGGCTGCGTGGATGTTTTTCTGAGCAGCAAAACCATCCTAGCAGTCACCCATCTCCCAGCTCCTGCTTGTTCCTTCTGTTGCGGTACCCGTTGAGTCGCCCTGCTATAGGTGCCTGAAGCACCTATGGACACCTATGAACAGGAGAACTGATGACTGACAAGAGTAACCCTACGTTGTGGCAAAGGACACTTTAAACCTAAAGATGTTCACTGACCCTGCTCAGCATCCTGCAGCCCCGTGAAAAGATGTGGAGGGAGAACAAGGAGGTAGTGTAAAGCAAAACAGGCCAACTGCTCATCTTGCTTGGCTGCCTGAGAACGTCCAGGACCCACAGCTCTGGTCAGTCTTGAGAAGCCAACACCACTTTACCAAACTGAGAATATACATTCTGCTTTTTTCCATGCTGTGCCTCATACCTGAAGGAAACCCACACACTGGGGGCTGAACACACCCCCACACTCCAGAGTTACTAGTTCTCAGTGTTTCCTCTGCTAGGATGCACACCCTCCCGTCCAAAGTGCCAGCAGCTCTAAAAAAGGGACTTGGCAAAGCAGCAGCCCCATCCTGCTGTACAGCATTGCCTCTCTGCTCCCTTTCACCCTCCCTCTGACTCAAGTGAAAACAATCCAAGGAATTATATCAAATGAAAGAAACCAGCAACAGCTCGCTTTGCTATTTGGGAAAGTTTTTACACCACTTCACATAAAAACAAGGGTTTCTCTTCCTTGGTTTATTTTGTGCTTTATAGGCACCTTTGCAGTAACACTCTGCTTTCCACTGGAAAAAACATACTTGAAGAGCAAAAACAGCTGGCGGTGAGACTGCAGCTCAGTGCAGGATGGGGTTATTCACATTAACCCCGGCTTCTCTCCCCTAGAAGGCTTTCAGAGGGCAGGTGAGGAAAGCACTCAAGAGCATAAACATTCACAACTCCACTTAAACAAGAAAATCAAATCAAAGCTTTCTCCAAACTCCAACTCTCAGCTCTGAAGTGGTTACTATGAAAGAAGGTGTTTCTACTGCACTATAGTCTATTAATTAATACCACAAACTTGCCCTTTTACAGTGTGAAGGTAAACAAACAGATTGCCTTAAGCTTCCAGGAACTGAAATAACATGCAGTATTTTTCAGCCAGGAAGAGCTGTTTTCCCACTCATATTTATAAATTGGGTATCTCCTTGAAGTTCCAGTTTAAAAAGAAAAATGCAGCTAAAGCTGCCAATTGTGTCACAGTCATGTGATGAGGCTTTACAGACTTGACAGCACTCTTAAACCAAACAACAACAGAAAATGGTAAAAGACAAACAAGGTTTTAGAAAAGGTTTGAACATTTCACAGTTGCATCTACAATTTAAATCCTCGGTTTCTTTTCCAAAGGACAGTAAAAGTTGAAGTAATTGGTGTAATAGTTGACTTTTGTCTTTTTAAATTTCATATGGATCAAAAGCAAAAATGAAGCAATTCCTTTTACCCAACAACTTGCTAGACCTTCTGAGTGTCTGGCCAGTCTTCAACTGCAGCAACCAGAGAGCAAAGGGACCTTTCTTGAATCAAGTGTAACTTTTATAAGGACTTTGCTCATGCACAGGGCAGCACTGCATCCGGCTTTCCCCAGGAAAGTGGCATTTCCCAAGAGCAATAAGCCATTTTTCCAGAGAAAAATGTCTGTCCTGGACAGAGAAAATGCTGAGAATCACGGAGGCAAGAGACAGCAGAGAAGGAGGAGCTGCTACCTTGCCAGATGCCTCCAAATAGCCACCAGGAAGCAGGCTGGATCAGGCTGAAGTCAGTCTCCCAGTAGGGAGTACACAGCCTGGAGGCCACTGGCTGAAGATCCCTCATTTAGGTGAAGCCTTCAAACAAAAAAGCAATTACTGAGCCTGAGCAGAAGTGAAACAGCCAGAGCATTTCAGGGATTTCTCATCAGCAGGAGGTACTTTCTCAGGACAGAGGGAGCAGATGGAGCACACACAAAGTTGCTCCATGAAATGAATTTTGAAGATGACTTGGTCTCACCCCATTGCTTTGCAGGAGCCCAGAGCAGGTGCCAACCCAGCAGCTGGACGGCATGATTTTTCACTCTTGTCATGTCCTCATACTGTGTCTGTGCTTCAGAGTAATGTGATGACGAGACTGCAAAACCCAGAGCAGCCAAAACCCGAGAGAGGCACCACTGAAACTAGGACTCCAGCTCTTACTTGAGCAAGCAACCCTTTTCTGGAGTATCTATCAGTGCTGTGCACACATGGAGGCAGGCAGGTATCAAACCAGTTTGTGTGCAGTCTTGTAGAAGGTAGACTCAATGTATTCACTAACCATTTTAGCAAAGATAAACCTAAGGAGGGAACTTGACATCAACAGCTTTTAAAAATAGACACTGATGTGTAGAAGCAAAACCACAATACAAGCACTCTCCTAATGCACATGTCCTCAGTGCTACCAGCAGCCAGCCTGGCTCCTTGCAAGATACCAGCAATTTTTGGTTTTTAACCCCCCACTTTTGGTATTTTGTTAACTGAAGTAAAAAACAAAACAGAAGAACCTTCCCTTAAACCAAGTACTCCCTTCTGTTGACCAGAGTTCAGTACAGAAAAAAACTAAAACAGTGAAAAAGCAAAAAACCTAATAGGTTCAACTGTATTTTTTTTTATATTCACTTCAGAAAGATTTTAGTTTCCTTAACTTCTACAGCCTGCATGCTCATCTCTGTACTACTGCTGATCATATTGACAAATAAGCTTTGATAGTCAGACCTCCCCAAGCTTTCATAACTCTGCTGAAATCTAAAATTAGATAGCCAGTCACCACAATACTTCTCATTATCCTTTTAAAGAGTCTTTAGAGAAACCTGACCAAGCATTCTGTACCCACATACAAAAACACATTGTTCAACAACGTTTCACGTGTGCATGGACAAAGCAATACATTGCAGAAAAAATAGCTTTTGTCAATGACAATGAAAAAGTCTCTTCAGATAAATGAGCTACTGAGGAAGTAATTCATACAGCTTTAACCCCCTAAGCAAAGGCTAAGCAATGGATACAGGCAAGGGTAGGAGAAAAAACCACAAGGATCTTGTGGCTTAACAGGCAGCAGTTTACAGAAGCAGATTCAATTTAAATGCTAAAGATGCCATGACAAAATTTACAGACTTGCTCAACCACAGATTCATCAATACACCAGTTAAGTCCAATACAGCCACCACACAAAAAAGCACTGCAAAAATTACAGTTCCACTTCTGGAGCTATTTATTTTATTGGAAACATACATTAAATGGGCAGTGTTGAACATCTGCTGTCTAATTTTGTTGTTGTTATTTCCAAATCACTACACAAATTTAAAGACTAACTCCTGAGACCGTGTCGACTACCTTCCGCTGCTTCCTTCTATGTCTGGCAGCTCACTTTTAGCTATTACTGTTTTGGGACCTTGGAAAATTGGAATATGAGCTGGATACCCAGAGTCCATTGCAGAAAGTTCATTTATGGTAGCATCCCACCACTGACACTCACATCCAACTCTCCTTGGATGTTAATAACGACCGAGCACGTGACAGGAGGAGCCTTAACAGTCACAGTGGAGCAAGCTTTGGCAGATATTCCTATTTAAAAGGTAAAACCACCACAACAGATGTTTTTCTATAAGGTGATGCATAAAGACTGCAACAGAATAAAACCTCTATAATCATTTGAATTAGAGACCATGCTTCAACCTGACTTAGAAAAGTTAAGTCTGCTTTCACTCCTGGATGGTATAAAGAACCCCCCTTCTGATCCAGGATCTGGCTCTAACACAAAGCAGTTAATGTGCCTGGGATATCAAACACCTTTTATAAAATTAATACGAAGTGGCACAGGGACTAACAGCTGATACAGACTTAAAACGACTGCGGGCACTCAGGTGCTTTTTCCCTCTCCGGGACAGAGAGCTGTCTGGTTCCTCTTCAATAAAGGCACTGAATGCTATTTTCATCCTTAGTTACTGCTGCTACAAAAATAAGCTACTGCGACCGCTCCTCCCTTCCCTCACTCCATGTGCTATGCCACCTCGGGCAGCTGCTTGTGCAAAGAAAGGTCTGTACATCATTTTGCTTGTGGTTTCCCTCTACCACCAGTACGGACTGTTGTCCATCCAGTCTCAAACAGTGGGGACAATTGCTTTAGGCAAATCTTGTATTTCTTGAACCAGCATTACCTTAGTATTAAAATTTTCATAAAACTACTGCAGAAAAGAAGGTAGGGCAAGGCAAAACCTGTCAGTAGGGATGGAATGAGGTAATAGCATTCACTGAGCAAAGGTAATGAAACACCATCCTAACAAACCTAACATATGAACAGCCCATCAGCGCTAAGCGCCAGTAAACACACTGGTGCCCACCATCGATAACTCCTGTGCCCATTCAACGCTGAGCACCGGCACAGCTCTTCTGTCCAAAAAAACCCTTCAATAATTCTTCAATGATTTACATGGAGACCAATGAAAGAAGGTGAAATACCAGCTGCTACAGGGACCAGATGTTTTCCATCACTCCCAGTGATTTACCTAAGCAGTATAAAAACCTCCTTGGGTCTTCTTGCACAATGAATGCAATCAGCACTAAAAGCAGCACTGACACCTTGCCAAACACACTTGTGCTAGGGGCTGCTCTCCTGTTTACCCAAAATCATACCTTTCCATCAGCTTTAGCTATGACTCTCTCTCCTCACCACCTTGCACTCCCAAGGTCTTCAGCATCAGCATGAAATCTTTCATTTACAAAGAAAAATGGAGTTTTCAGTATAGCAGAGGGTAACTTCCTTTACTGAGCACAACCGATAAGCACTCACATAGTACCAAGTACTAAAACCCCAAACCTGATCAGTAATGAGCACATGCATCCTGATGCTCTAATGAACCACCACAGTGCTGCACCGAGATGCAGCTGAGCACTGAAGCATGGCAAGTACCTGACGCGAGGCAATGCGTCCCTTCAGACTGCAACAGCCCCTGAAAGCCCAGCGCACACACAGGGGAAGCAGGGGGCAGAGGGGTGCCCGACTGTGGTACAGCCATCGAGAGCTGCCCTTCAGGACGGGGAAACATCAGCCCCAAAGGCAGCGAATACCATGGTATGATGCATAGTTACAGCTCAAAAGGGCAAAGGGTTTTGCTGGAATTAGGAATCCGTGTTTGGACTGGGGTGGGGTAAACAGTGGAGATGAGGCATGCTCTCCTCTGCACCACTGCTGGCTTCTGGAGGCTTTTTGGTTTGGGATTTTTTATGGTTTTCTGTTGAATATTTCACCCAAAGGGGAAGAAAATGCTCTATTCATGACAAGAACATTTAAGTAATTTCACCTACTTTTCCCCAGCATTTAAGCTAAATACCCTTGTCCCCACCTTTTATGATCTCAAGTGTTACACACAGCAAATGTGACAGTTCTGCTTGCACACAAAGAGCCAGCGCTGCAAGGCTGCTCACTGGAAAAGCATGCTGCGAGCTACAGGAGCCGTATTAAGGCGCAGGGAACTTGACTGCTCCCGAGCACAAAGCTGTGGCACAACAGAGGCCCTTTTATCGTTCAGACAGCCTTAAAGGAGTTAAATCAAATATACTGGTAACTGTGCTACAGCGGATTAAGCGTCTATCCTGAAATTTAAAAACTCCACTTAACCCCAGACAGATTCCAATTAATATTAACTACTGTCAGCACAAGGTCAGCTCAACACTAACATTTGGTGCAGACCCTATTAAAACACTACACACTCCAACATTTCCTTTTTGATAGCTGAGAAGTATGTAAAACTGTTCTTCATTAAATTTATATAGACTCATTAATAAAATATTGAGGATGTGCTACTTTAAGACATCAGGAAAAAAAAGTATAAATTGGCGATAACATTATTTCTATTTTTAAATACATCCCACAGAGGCACCCAAGATAGATGAGAAGTGCTAAGCCCATCCCACAAGCTTATTTATTTATTTAATACTTCTTACAGGCTATTTTTAACTGCAGAAGACAGCAAAAGGCATCCATTAGAAAAATTACATTGGTTAGAGGCTTCGTCACACAGTTAGACAAATGAGAGATCTGGCTGAACACAGTGTTAAGAAGAGATTTTTTTTTTCTTCTCCCTTTCCTATAGGTTTCTGGAACAAAAAAGCAATTTTATTTTTGCAGCATCAGCTAGGGCAGAATCTCTATCTGCAAATCTCTGTCATTCCCCAGCCCCCTCTTCCCACTCCTCCACTTCTGCAAGGTTTAATTTTGTAAGTAATACACGGTCTGAAGGCACACACGGCTTGCTTACCGCACAGGGACAGTTAAAATGGAGGTGCAGGGGTTGGGTTTGGTTTTTTTAAGCCTCGGTTGTGCACATAAGAAATAAGTGAGAATGAATAGCCATAGTCTAGTAGTATTGCATCGTTTTGCAGAAGCCCTCTTCCTTTGGGAGAGGAAAAAAAAAAATCAGTTAAATATTTTCCGTTTTTTCAGTAGAATTAAAGGAATTTATCTTAGTTGATGTTGGTTTTCCTTAGGAATCAAGATTCTTTGGTGATCTAAGAAATCAAAGGACTAATGTCTCATCCTTGTCTGTCCCATTGCAAATACCAGTTCTCACGTACAAAACCACCAGAGCTACATTGCCAAATTATTTACATCGGAAAAGAAAAACACTCCTACATGCCATCTCCCTAATTGGTTGCTTTTTTACTTTCTTTGTAGAAATAGAATGTTTTCATGCACAGCCCAAGCAGCAAATTTTCCCTTTTCCTCCCATTTGAAGAAACAAAGCCTAAACTCCAGGGAGACACTCCAGCACTCCCCAGCAGTTTCTACTTGTATTTCTGGCAGAACAGAGGACAAAATTCCATGAAGGAATTTAGGTGTTATTTCAGGAGGCTCTGCAAGCGCTTTAAATCTCCTCCTAACTTTGTCACCAAAGACTCAGCCTGAACTAGAGGTGTATTCGCTGCCTGGCCAGGTAAACAGCTACAGATAGTAGTGACAAGGGGTGACAAGGGTCCCCTGCCATGGTTCAGGTCCCCGCACAGAGCCCAGAACAGGGCGAGAGGACAGTTAGGTGGGTACACCTAGACAGCGGTGCAAGTTGGGTAAGCACAGGACTGGGTAGATAATTTCTTACAGCTGGATTTCTTACAGCTATTTCCCCTTTTTAAATTCTGCACAAAGTGAGTTTTTTGTAAACAAAAACACGGAGGTTTTTGGGTGTTACTTAGAACAAGTACAGTTTGTTTGTTCTACCTGCCTGGAGATAATCTCAGTTTGCAGAGAACAGGCATTACTGAGCCCATTAAAGGAAGGTTTTTATTCATAATCTATTCACACATTGCACTAACAATGTGTGATGACTAAGAAATACTTGAATTTCTAGACGTAGCTTTCCCTAGAGTGGAAAGGTCACATTGCGCAGAAAACTATGCAAGCAGCTGATGCACAAGGCAAGTGTCACAAGCATAAAATTGACTAAAAAGCAAGTAATAAAGGGTATAAAAATAGTTAATTAACTCGGAATCCTGAATAAATACTCAAAACATTCCCTGTGTTTGGAATCCAAGCCTCGCCTGGGCAACAGAGCCTCTGCTACAAGTTTGATTCCTAACTTATTTCTGAAATATTCTGAATATTCTGTATGTGGGCCTCAGAAAGCAGACTACAGTCTGCCACTAGTAGGCAGAACCCCAAGCCAAGAAAATTTGGCTTTTCAGCAGACAATCTAAGAGTTCACATACTTCTTCTCCATTCCAAAACATCCATCTCACATTCCTCAAGCTGCCCAAAGAGAAGAAATGTGAGTTATCTGCCCAGTTTCAGAATTTTGCCTGCAACCAGAAACTGCTGGGACTTAAAGCCTGAAACGCACTCAAAGTCTGAGCTTAATAAGCAGTTAAAGGTTAAAAAAAACCTAAGAAACACTATTTTCAAAATTTGGGAGCAGTGAAACTACACATCACGCATCCTCTCTTCTTGTAAGGGAGGAACGTGGTCACACCAGCAACTACTTCAGAAACCAAAGTCTTCAGCTTCCAGACAGGCTTAAACTGCTTAAACTTTCCCACTTGGTTAAAACCCTCCTCCACAATTACAATTGTTATGCCCCTCTAACGAGAGGAAGTAGAGACCTAACATGTCAAACAGCTTCTCTGCACGACTTGATGCCATGAATGTCATGTTTCCCCTGGAAGTGCTGTTCATGTGTACACTTGTGCAACATTTAAACTGAATATATAACCTAATGCGTCAAAAGAGCTCATTATCGGAGTCTCAGCAAGTTCCATAACCACATTATGCAAATAATATCCCTCTCACTGCAAAAGCATGTTTATGATTCAAATTTACATTTACTAAAAGAATTATGTGTCTATCCGTCTCCTGTGGATGGTCACAGGCAGAGTCAGACCCTCACTGCAGTGTGAACGCTTTCACACTAAGACAATTCTTTAGGCTAAGCTAAAGCTGACCTGGAAAACAACTCACATAAGCAATAAGAGATTACAGTGGAAGGTAATCTATATTTTGTTAAACCTGCCCCATATATAACATAGAGCTTTCCTGACCTCTACTACCTTTATTTTAACAACTAAGCAAAACAATGCAGTGACTACCTTAGGTCCGCAAATATTCAATCCCTGAGATATTGATAGTTCCATTCATCTGAAGAGTGACTTAAAATTATCAGTAACTGCTGTTTCCATTTTGCTAGACCCCTCTCACCTATACAATTCCCTCCAGCTCACAAGCTGCCTAAACACCCAGCTTCTCCTGGGACAGTTTCAGCAATGTTTTGGAAGGACAAAACTCTAGCAATTAAAAGGAGAATATCCTGTTGTCTTCTATCTAAAATAGAGAATTGATATATAAATTGATATATAAAATCAAGAAGCCTGGTAGGTAATTTAGGATTTGCAGATTCTGACCAGTGTCATGAACTAGAAGAAGGAAAGAAACACACATGACAAGCAGGCAGAAGGAGGTCTTCTGATACCAGTTCCATGCTAGACAGCTTAAGTCCTTCCTCCCTCTTTTGAAAACCACATTAACTTACAGCAGGGAAATTAATTTTCTCTCTCTAATGGATTGGGCCTAGGATGTACACAGACCTCCAACAGCTCTGTCAAAGAGGAGACCTGAGATCTCTTTGTCATTGGCAGGTTCTGGAAATAAGCATCAAATTCCTCTTTAAAACTACAGCTACTACAGAAACTACTTCTGTATGCAGAACCGCCCTGACAAAAACTCCCTCATTATCAGTCAAACCAGCAAAACAGAACCTCCTTGAAAACAAACAATCTGGAGGATCACAATGGACCGCTCATGAATTATGGAAAAGCCAGGTTGGGTTGCAGCACTGGAAGTTTCCATCTCTCAGCGAAGTTTCAGAGATCCTGAGTGCTCAAGAGGAGTAGGGAAAACAACACATTAATCCACAACTGCTAGCAACGTTTCACACTTTAGTACGGGAAAAGACAGACAGAGCCTCAAATCCACCCTTTCCACACAATCAGCTGGGATGTCTTAAGGAAATCGTGGTCCTAAACACCACCAACAAAACAAAAAGACGATATGAGTGGTCCATCTCCTGAAGATGAGTTACCCCAGAAAGCAAGGTACATGATCTTCCAAAATCACCCCTTTTCTCTTCCCAGGAGACCCTAGTCAGCATGTATAGGATAACTTCTACATGCATCAGGAACAAATTTATTATTTGGCACAAGCCTCCTCATGCCCTTTATGGAAGGGACCACAGAACCCAACCAGAACACACGCCTGCTTCAGTTTAGTGTGTTTTGTTATGGGTTGGTGGGTGATGGGGTTTTTTTGTGTGAGTGTGGGTCCGGTTTTGTTTGTTTCTAATTTCATTGTGATTGCTTCAGGTTACTGAAGCTACAAATCTATTTGATTATTTTTTTAGAGAGAGAGAGAGCTTGAACTGTATTTCTACTGGGAATAAAGGCAGGTGATTGATTTCAGAAGGGTGGAATGAGTGAGAATAGAGCTTGGGAACAAAACCACCCCAGAATTCAGAACAACAGAGCAAAGGGGAAAGCACGCAAAATAAGTGTTTACAGTTTATCTCATACAAGATCTTTCAGCAGATTGCTAGCACCAAGTTCTTGGGAAAGTTCTTCATTGTCTTCAGAAAAGAAACTTTTTAAAAAAACCCCACAAAAACATAATTCAAGTGCCAGAGAAACCTGTATCATTGGGGGAAGGAAAAAAAAAAAATCTACTTCCTTACAAAGCGAGAGTGAAAAAAACTCAAGAAAATTGTGCCTTTGAGCATCCAGGTGTTTCAAGAGATTACAGAAAGTCACCAGTGCTGCCTATAGAGATCAGACACTTAAACTGTACCACACCATACATTCATGTTTAGTTACCTATAGAAAGGGAAGACTATTTTCTTGGTCCCCCTTCACACTAACAGGATTTTGCTCTGAAACACCGAATAGGAAGATGTGCGACTGAAACATAGGTATTTTAAACTATTGCAAACTACTGATTTTCAGGTGAAAAAACCACATTTGCCTTAACCTACTGTTACACTTATCTTACACATCCATCTTAGATGAACCTACCATGTGGTAGTGTTATGTTTGCACCATCAATGATTGCTTGTGCCAGTTCGTGATCATTGCTCTCAAAAGCATGTGCAGCAGCCTTGAGGGCATCCCAAATCTCCTTGCGACCTTCAAAAGCTGGTGCTGTGTCCCAAAACTCGTCTCTCTTACTGCGCAACTGTCCGTCTGTCATGGGGTAATCACTTTTCCATTTCGGTTTCTCTTTTTTCAAGGGTTGATTACGACCAAGAGCAACTGTGGAGAAAAAAAAAGGAAGGGAAATTAAATTAAAAAAAAGATAACAACACAAAATTACTACGTGCCCTTTGGCTATTCCATTTAGGATCCATGGAGCTAAAGTTTATTTTGGAGCAATCCTAATCCCTTTTTCCCCCCAACTCCTCTGAGTCACCGCCTTCCCTTCCCTTGAGCTCCAACTTGGTTTCACGTCAGAGAAATTAAGGAAGTACCTCCTGCTTGATTTTACCTGCAACCTAAGCACCACACAACTTCTCCTCAGGCAACCCAGTAAATCTGCATCCACCACATGCACTATGTGTGCCTGGCTGGGAGACTCACACCCGACCCAGACACCCTCCAAAGGCTGTAGCAGTGGTACAGTGAGATGCCCATCAGCCCAACACCGCGGCGCAGTGAGACCACAGAGCAGCTGGATCTCTGCTGTGCTGTTGCTGCTAGGAACACTCTCTGCTCAACAAATGTGATACTCTAAAGAGTTTTAAGAGGTTAAAGATTTCTTTTCCCCCCAACATCTCCTTTTAAACAGCTTTAATTCAAAATATATGTAGAAAGGCAAGTAAGATGCTACAGGCTAGAACTGTCAGAGACAGGTATCTCTAAAGAATAATGCAGGAATACATCAAGTTTTTAAAAGTGGTTACCTCACTCACAACAAACATTAAGGTATTTATTTCATTTTAACAATAGCTATTTTTGTGTAATAGCCAGTTAAGACAATCACATCGGTATCACGTTGGTAGCTTAAAAGTACCTGCTCACTTTAAACTACGGCACTGCTAAGACCGTGCTAAATCCTTCTCTTCCATTTGTGTGAGGGGTTATTTCAACTTCTGTTGAAAGGACAAGGAAAAGAAGGGAGCAAACTTCAGTGTACACCAGGAAGAATTTTCCCCTGCAGGAGTTAAAACCTCATTTCCTTCAACCCTTGGGACCCTGCGAGCACAGTAAGGGACGGCATGGGCAAGAGAGCAGGCACAAACCGTGAAAACAGTTCTGACCACAGCTCAATACCGCAAAACACTGAATACGAAGTTTAAATGTCTCCAGAGGAAATGAAGTGTCCTTCAACAGTTAAGCTAAATTTAAGTGTGTCTGCAGCTGAATATCAGCAGCCCCTCTATGGAACAGGTTATAAAACTGGGTGATGACGACAGAAGACTCTTGAAAGACAGGTAAGCTACACAGCACTGAAGTCAGTTAAGGATCCCACTACATACGCTGCTCTGAGAAGAGCCCTTGCTGTCACAAGAGAGCAGAGGAACCCCAGCTGCTGTCAGGCCAGGGAAGCATGAAGAGATACAGTCTGTCACCCCACACCCACATTACCAAGGACAAAATATCTCTCACAAGAATGAGACACCTCA
Organism: Buceros rhinoceros silvestris; assembly: GCF_000710305.1. Lineage (NCBI taxonomy): Eukaryota > Metazoa > Chordata > Aves > Bucerotiformes > Bucerotidae > Buceros > Buceros rhinoceros. Next base: position 28,363 of record NW_010427404.1, on the reverse strand, counting down.
GCTGCTGCAGTATCAAAGGCAGCAGAGCGAAGCTGCTGCTTATCAGGTGCCCCTGGCTAGTCTGCAAGGATGGGAGAGCAGCATGACACACTCAAGGATTTACTTCAGCATTCTGTATCCCCTGTACACCCTTAGAGAGAGTAAGAAACATTTCCTTTCTCTAGATCCTCTTGTTTTTCTGGAAGAAAGTTGACAATAGCTGACAAAACCCCCTGTATCTCTCCTCAATCTTACTGCAGAGTTCAGTTTTCAATAGAAGAATAGTATAATGTCTAAATATTCTTCATAGTTCTTAATCTAGACTTATGCTGTATTTCTACAGTTAACTACATATTTTTGTAGTACATATTTATGGCAAAGAGCGTGGGGGGGGGTGAGGGACATGCCTGAGAAGACTGAGACAAGACAACAAGACTAAGAGGTATCACTGTATCAGAAATACTCATTTCAGGTTAGCTGCAACATTTTGCAAAAACAGTATAAATATTCCCTCTGCTTCCTTGATTATTTCTTTTCCTGCCACAGATGCACTCAGCCATTTTCAGAACAGCGTTCGACATCAAGCGTCAGGTCTCAGGGTTGACCAGCAGTGCCTGGTGTTGCAGCAGGCATTTCAACTTCACACAGGCTTTAAGGACACCAAAACACATCCATGAGGTTTCACCTCATGGTCTTACACAATCTGACTTCACGCGACCAAAGAACTACCTCCTTCAATTCCTAACTCAGACTGGCATTCACACTTCAGAAGCTGGAACATAAGTAATTGAAAAATAGGATACTTAAAAGAACTCCTCATGGTAAGGTGATATTACCAACTATGTAAAGGCACTGAGCCCTCTTCAGATCCAAAAAACATAGCAGAGGATACATTGGAATGGAAAAAAAGCCAGACCGAAATTAAAAGTAGCAAATGACAATTGCATGACACACATGCAATGACTCCAGCTGCTATTGGTATCCCATGCAGAAACTAACAATAATAAACATCTAAATCCTTTCAAGTGACCACAAACATTTATTGTTTTTTGTTTCTGTGGGATTGCTTCCATTTGCTTTCCAAAGAAGTGCTGACCATTTAACAGATTTCAGAACAGCAAACCCAAGTGTTTACAAAACACCAAGTTTCCTGGCAAAGCCCAGCCGTTGCTAGTCCAAGTCCCAGCTGAGCACACAGGCTGGGAGCCGATGATGGTCCAGCCTAGAACAATGGCGAAGGAGGCAGCCCAGACAAGATGGACTGCGTGCATTAAACAGCGTATTATGAAATTGTAAAAACATATGTTGTGAAACACTTAAACAAGGAATTGTTCCATTATTAAGGCTTAGCAGTCAGAGCATGAAAATTTCAGACAGACTCTACAGGACACTGTAAGAAATCTGGGTCAGTGGGCATCTTTTCTTCCATCCTCCCTCAGCTAACATCTGTTTGCATGTACGTTCCATGAATGCTAATTCATCCCACAGGGCCCTCGCCCTCTCCCCAAACATTAATTATGAAAGCGGGTTAAAGGCACTTCCCGCAGTCCCCGAGCACAGTCCTGCTTTACCCAGCACCACTGCAGAAACTGCAACAGGCTATTTCCCTCCCCTGCTTCCCCCTTCGCCCAAGCACCCAAATATATTGCTTTTCACTAGACAAGAATAGCAGAGGAGAGACTAAAGAGACAGAGGTCCTAACAGCCTCAAATAACTTCTCCCTGGAGATACAATCCTTCCTACACTGACAGTGGTGATGATAAACCTGCTGATGATAAATTCTTTTTTTCACGTTGGAGAGAAGGATGGTGGAAGGGAGCGACTCTACAAATGCCTCTAAAGCCAAATCCACTCTAAGAAGCCATCCATCCCGGTACTAAGCCTTTAAACACAACTTGGCTTCACAAGCAAGTATTTAAAAAGGTCTTTAGCATGTTTACCATTTAGTAGAAGTGCTTCAAGAATCCCGTAAAAGCTTTATGCCCTGCCCCAAAGAAATACTATTTTTACTCTAGCTGTGTGGATAGATGGAGCAGAAGGGATACAAAAAACTTCAGACATGTAAAAAACCCCATGTGTAAAACAGCCTTCCCACCTCCTGCTGTAGTCACTGAAGAGAAACATCACTACGTGAATTTCTACAATCAAAGTTTTGGACCACATCAAAGGACTTTCTCTTTCTTGTAATAAGGCTGATAAAGACTAGTCAGAATAGGCAATGAAACAAACAGCAGCAGCCTGGAACACTTTGTCAGGTATTTACAGTGCCAGACTTACACTCCTCGCTTTGGAAGTAAGCTAGAGCTCAAAAAGAAAAATGTTGAGTTCACTTAAGACCATGAACATCAGAGGCACAGCCAGCTTGCAAGATCTGGAGAAGAAAGTAACATTCACATTAATTTTTCATCTTACATCACTTCATCATAAATAAGAAATTATTAATATCCTGCTTGAAAATATGAATAGTTTTATAAGTGCCAAGAAGGCATGTTCTCTCTGAAGCAATACTGAAAGTTGCCCATCTCAAGAGATGGCACTGGTTGATATTTTTGGCAGATTTATTTAGAAGGAAATGTGAAGACCATTAACAGTCTGCTTTTCAAAAAGGAAAAGATTGGCACATTAGTGACACTCCAAAATAATTAAGGTTGTTCTTGCTCCAATAACTCAGAGACATTCAGGTGGTGATGTACATTCCAAAGAGGGGTAAGAAGTTGCTGACAAACTGCAGGACCTTGCTTAAGAGCAGCCCTTCTCAGGGAGGAGAACCACACAGGCCACTACGTGGCCCTACAAAGGACTTCCCTGTGCTGCTCAGAGGGGTTACTGCAATGGTTGCAGATGCTTTTTACCCTCCTGGTTATTGGACCTGTTGCCTTAAGGACGCCTCCTGTGCAGCTCCCCTCCAGTATGAATGGCACTACTACTCGTGCGGTACACACAGCACAAATGCCAAACACCATTTTTAGGACTTGCTAAGGTCCATTCTGGTTAACGGCAGAAGCAATAGCTAGGAAGGTAAGAAGTTCTGATAACTACTAGCTGCATAATGAACTTCCTAGGGTTCAGCGTGCATAGAAGAAGCCAAACCCATCTAGTCAGATGCTCCAGGATACAGTGGGGCCAGGCAGGAGACAGGACTGCAGCGATGCTCCACAGGCTGGAGAAGCAGGTGAACAAGGCTCACCTGAATGCAGCAACCAACGACCCGGCACATCTGCCATGCAGGTGTCCCTACATACGTCAAATCCAAGCACTGCTCAAGCCTCCTTCCCTAGTCAAGTGTCCCTTATTAGACTGTTCAATACCTCAAAGTGACCTAAAAAAAGAGGCAGACAAGCAGTAAGCTGCTTCTGTCCCATCAGTATGATTTAGCAGCATGCAACGTGTTTTTCCTTCGTAGGGGGACGACTTCCCTGGGATCCTAGAGGTAGCTGCTACTGTCTAACCCACTAATCTTAGCTCCCAGCAAACTGCATTCTTATTTTTCAGAGGGAAAGATATAATTCTTCAGTCATCGCAGACTATTTTATACCCTAAATTATGAAGGTTTGTTTCCCTTCCCTGCAGCTTCCCATGAATGCAGTGGAGTCAGTAAGTTATCTATGCTTCCTTAGAGTGAGCTTAGACAGATAAATCCAGGTATTTACATCAGTGTATTAACAGAATGTCAAAAAATATCTGTGTAGAACTATTTTTTTTAAAAAAAACAGCTGTGGTGTTTGTTCTGTCACTATCACTGTGGATCACAGCCCTGCTGTCTCCTCCAAAGCAGACCAGATGAGTAGGAGCAGCTGGTAGCAGAAGAGTCTCATACTAAAAGCCAATATCCTGCTAAAACACTCCTAATTCCTGGTTTATACACCCATGAACTGTAGCACTCGGTAATCAAACAGGATAACATTTCTGTCCCAAAGGGACAGAAATCAAATTAAATAACACAGAAGCAATGGCTGAATGAGACATCGGACAGCTTCTAGCTTCTGGAGAAGGACAGGTGGGCCTCTGCTTCAATCTTGAACTGGATTTTCCTCCTTTCCAGTTACTGACCACGCAGGTAACTCTGTAAGAGGCCACAGGTTTTGTTCCTCTGTTACAGCCCAGAGTTAACCTCCAGCAACCAAGCTACAACATTAGCATTCGGGGGAACGTCACCTTTGCTGTCAGTCAGCCTTATGCGAACTTCTCCCTCCCACCCCATTTCTTCAAGTATCTTTCACCTATTTCCTAAAATGTTAGGAATAAAACCTGGCATGTTAAATTCATGCAAGTGCTCTGCAGTGAACTTCTTCCTTTTCCTTTGAAACAGAAGCATATGTTGCTTGTAGCATTAGTCTTTTGCTGCTCTTGCAGAGGGAGGAGAAACTGTTTGGCCAAAGCATTGTAAGAAAGAAACAAAGAATCTTGCTCTTGTATGATAAGAACTTGATAAGGTAAACAGGAGGTTATCTTGCAAGATAAGAAAGAAACCAGAGAGCAATTAAAGGAGGGGGGTGCTAGACAGATTATAAAACCCTGAATCTGTCAGACTAGGGTTGCTCAAGATGGATGGGGTCTCCAGAAGCAGCACTGTGCTTGCTTAATAGACTGCTGAATATTACTTTCTCCTCCTAGAGGAGGCATAATCTCGTGATAATGAGACACGCGACGTATGATCTAACATGTACTGTAACATGCAATAGGTGTGTTGGGTTAGTCACCTTAGAGGGGTGACAATACCTTAGAGTATCCAGCCAATGAGGAAACAAGGGAGGAGCTTTGTGCCCGGGAAAAGGGTATAAAAATTCAGGTACTGCTCTGAAGGGCGTGCCTACCAGCTAGACACCAGCTCTTGCAAGAACGTAATAAAATTAAGTGCTTCATTGTGGGGTCTGACCTGAGTGTCTTTGGCGAGGTTTTGCTCGTTTCCTACAGCATGTTTTGGAAAAGTCTTTGTGCACACACCATCCACCCAGGACATGGAGTGCCTGGCAGCGCAGTTCCCAGAGGGAGGCATTTGGAGTGGACATGCTCCTTTTCAGGGCTGGAGGCCCAAAGCTGTTGATCTCCACGCACCCACCAGCAGCTGGGTGCCGGAGCAGCAAGAACAGGCCCTTTCTGTGCTTCCACAGCTCTGCAGACCCGTAGAAAGAGTGACACACAAGAAACAAGCACTGAGCAAGACTGGCATGGAGAGAACCTCAACCTGTGGAGTATGAGTTAAGAACAGCTATAGACAAGTGTTAGGAGACATCAAAGTGTTGAAATTACACTAGTATCAGGAGAATCTGCCAAGCGTTAGTAATATTTTAATTGTTTGGTTTTTTCCTTTGTTTTGTTTAGGAAAATATCCAAGACAACTACTTAAGTGTTGAGAGATGAAAAAGATTTTTGAAGGAAAGAAGCAGGAGCACCCAACAGAAGCGCTGAAGGAAGGACAGCAAATCACTGAAACAGTCTATCTGCTTGGGAAAGAGGAGACAGATGTTCAGAAATGGATCTCAGTGGAAAAGATGGAATTTGATGACTGTCAAGCTCCACGGCAGGAGAACAGAAACAATAAGCTGTCAAGGAAACAACACAAACCAGGACGCGCAGAGGCTGAGGCCAGCCAGGAAAACATGGCACACAGTTACTCTTTGATTTGCTTCAACTGTAGACATGCACAGCTTCAAAAAGGGAAGTGATATCCTCCCAGGGATATGCAATCGGAGGATCAGCAACGGGCAATCATTTGAAGACAGTTAGGAGAAGCTAACTAAATATTATACAAGCCAAACTAATGATCAGAAATATTCTGTACAAAATTGCTTCCCTGTTGAGGATCAGTTACTAACAAAGTATTTTTCTAAGACAAATGAAATGCAAAGTAACAGCTTATTACCTGTAAAATTTCTTTCCATAATAGTCCCAAGGGTTTCCCTCCCTGCAATCAATGAGCAGCACTCTAAGACGAGTCTCATTTTAAATCTATTTTGCTCCAATTTCCTCAGAAGGTAACTCATAATTTGGTATCAATATCTAGATATGGTTCATCCTAATCATTTTCTTTGCACTGTTCTCTAGTAATTCTTTCAGAAGTTGAATTACAATACTGTCCAGAGGAAGAGTCAGCACGAAGGAGAGGTGCAGACAGTGAAACCAGGGAGGGGCAGTGGGAAATGAACTGCATCGAAGTAGACAATTTGAATTGGACAGGCTTACACAATAACGGGAAAACGGCAGAATCTCATGTGTTTACTGCTAGTTTACAGCATTTTTATTTCTTAAAAAGGTTATGTTTTTGCAAGGCAAGAACAGTACTTTGGAAAGGAAGCGTCCCCGGACAGTAGTAAAAGGCTTTCAGCCTTACAAAATAAATTATTTCACTAAACAATTACATTTTCCTAATAAGGAAATGAAGGAGCACCAAGATTTCACATGAAAATTAAGGGAAATATCTATTAATACAGTTCTGAGAGTATTTAGAGCAGTGTAACATTTCTGGGGACCCTGTGGAACTGAGAAAGACATGAGTTTTCCAAATGCTGTGTGTAGATACGTAGATATAGGTAGATACAAAGACAATGCTTGAGACTCAGTTAAGTTTAACCTTTTTTCATAAAGGGAGACTGGTGAGGGTGAAATGAACCGTACAAGAAAAACCTACATTTCCTGACAGAAATTCAAGTTGTGTCTTTAAACAGCTGAGTAAGAAAACACCGGGCTACAGACTCAAATCCATGCTATAAGGGTGCAGGCGAACCAGTTAATTTTGAACCAGACAAGAAGCAAATTTGTGGTGTGAAGCTTCTTGAAGCAGCAAACACAGCAAAGATGAACCTGCACACAAGTAGTAAACCCACCAACCAGCACCAGGGACTATTTCCCCTTTCTCCTGTCTGAAAGAGGGTGAAGAAGGGAAGGAAAAAAAAAAAGAAAAAAATCAGATAGAGAAGAGGAAGCAGCAGTGGAGGACAGCGGACTGATCACCATCATTCAACGCCAGGCCTGCACTCCTACATGAGTTGCCTGCCAGACAGGCCATGTGCTGGTGCTAAATGATGTGTGTGGTCCCTCTGGGGAAAGATGGTGCCATTGATCACCAATGCCACCCCTGCATTCAGAGCCAGCCAGCCAAACAGCGTTGTGTCCCCTAGACGCTGCTCACCTGCGCTGGCACTAGGGATGTCAAGAGGCGTTGCTCAAAGCAGGAGCAGGGAATGTGCCTTCACTGTTTCTCCCTCTGTATCCTCAACTCTTACCCGACACCTTCTTCCAAAAGGAGTTAATTGCACAGAAGAAATTAGTGAATAAAATGTAAGTTGCACTGGTAATTACTGGCAGCTTTGGACAAGCCATACATTCACAATGCTTCCCTGCCTCTCCACACACAAAGCACTAAACCTTTCCTGACTCAATCCAGAGGATTCACAGCATGAGATACAAAACACATGAGAGGATGAGGGTGTATGAATGTGCTGGACAAAGAAAAATTTACTCTAATTACCAGCTATTACACTGTATTTTCCATTCCTCCTATCATTTTCAACAGGAACTGCAGAAGAAATCAAGAGAGCTTGGTATTTCCAGGCAGCACATCACTCATCACCCCTCACATTTCAAAGAAATCAGCAGTATTCCAGCAAGAAATAAAAGCTTCAAACTTTTGAGATCTGCTGCTCCCTGATGCTATACCAGATCCAAACACCCCACCTCATCCCAACATGCAGAGGATCTATTCAGATTAACAACAGCCTTGATGTGTGCTTTGTGCTGGGACATGCTGTGATAATACAGGCTGCCTTTCCCAGAAGTTTCAACCCTATCAGTGTGTCTGATAAGTCCTATTTTGTCTAAGTGAGGTGCAATTCACAGCTGAGAGCCAGCTGGCAAGGCTGAACTTCAGCCTTCTGTTCATGCAGGTTTTATGAGGACAATTCCTCTGCTTCCAGAGCTGCAAAAACGGGACGACAAACCCTAACAGTTATAAACCCTCTGGTAAGTGGTATCGGATAGAGGAATAACGCAAACAAAGCCACTGTGAAGCTCTCTACTCTTATTTGCATCAACATTACAAACAGTATTTTTCAAAGGAAGTTTTTTGCACTGGTCTCCCACCAGAAGCTTAGCACTATTTCCTAGTGTTAATTCTTTGGGTTCATTATTAGATTTCAAAAGCTTCACAGTTACTGCTGAGCTCTCCTTGCCCACCCAGTAAAATACTTCTCCATCATCTCTATTAAGCCCATGATGCAACACCTCTTCTCCTGACAGATAAAAACGTATAAAAAATGAACACCGTTGTAAGTCATCACCTCAAATCCTGAGTGCCTCAGTCAATGGGTGACCACAGATGAAGCAGAATCACTGCCAGGCAGGGCAAAGGCCAACTGGTACCCATCCGTCTCTTATCGCACCCCGTCAGAGGAACCTCAGAGCCAGGAATTCTGCTTCCGCAACCATCAGGAAGAACAGCAGTAGCTACACTGGCTGCTCGGCATTAGCTTCAGCCTCACGATGAAGTTCAGGTAGTACTACAGTGGAACGGCTTCAAGGGACAGACATTATCAACATAATTACCTGTCAACACTGTTCACACTAGAATTTAAACTGCTCCTGTCTCACGTAGGTGCATGTCTTCAGCTGCATGCAGAACAGGATAAAGATTTACCTGTTCCCAAGTCACAGTTTGCAGGCACCAAGACCTTTAATCTGTACCAGCTGCAGTGCATTACTAGACTATCTTTTTGGAAAAACCTATGACATGAACTATTAAGGAAGCTGTCAGCAACATGAAAAATATTCTATTTGAGATAAGCAGGTGCTTTATGCAGGCTCTTCTGACTTCCACAAAGCATAGCTTAAGTTAAAACTCAATTGCAGCTGAGAGTTTGGCATCAACATGGCCTCTTACATGCAGCATAGCGGAGTGAAAGCAGTTGTGGGAGCGCAGCGGGCAGTTGCACAGAGCTTACCTAAAAAACCCAAAATGACCCAGTGCTTTCTGCCTCCCACCCCGAGAAGAATGCAACTGAGCAACTTAGCTTTTACAGTACTAAAACCCTTTTGTGTATTCTCCTTGATTCAGTTAAAACAGGAACTTTAGACGTATCAGACAAAACTATAGAGCGGCAAGTTCCTTTGACTGGTCAGCTCCGTGTCAGCATATTACCGTGATGCCGCACCTCTCTGCTGCTCCAGGCCAGCAGCATGGACCAGTCTCATCTGCTAGCCTGGATTTAACTGAAGGAAAGATCTAGTGTTCTCAGCTGCAAAGGAATGCTGTCCTGGCTCAGAAGCCCCGTTCCTCCATGATAACATCCTCCCTCTGACCATGCAGACCAAGCATCTATATGAACCGCTAAGGAAAGATTTAAAGACATTTACTGGAGGCTGACATCCCTCCTGTCAAAAAACTTAAAATTGGAAATGCTGCAAGTGCTTCTCCGCACACTAACGGCCAAGTTCTGCACGCTTTGAGCAAGGCACAAATCAGGGTCTAGTTCAGCAGCCTTTAAAATGAAGCTTTGGTTTTACATTGGCCTAAGCCGTGGGAGTAGCACAACCAGTGCCAACCTCTGTCACGCGGCCACAGACCAACCACACAAGGTCATCACGAATTCTCCAAGTTCTGTAAGTGACAGACTGGGACATCTGCTGTACATGTGGCCTGTGTTTAACACACCATGGGTACTTCTAACTCTAGCACAATTTTAATTAAAAAACCAACTCATTAAAAAAGGCAGCCTTATCTTTCACCCTGCCAGAATTATAAAAAGTATTCAGCTGATAATTTTCTTTAAACAATGCAGCAGGCTCCACCCTGATTAGGTGCAAGGGTGCTGAAAGCCAGCCAGCACACCTTCCTCAGCAACCCCTGTGCAGTGTGTGCACACAGGATGCTGCAGCTTCTGACCTTTCTGGATGCCACCAGTGAATTCACTTTATTACAATAAGTAAACCCAGACTTCTGCACCTCTTAACCCATTCACTGGGTCAGGAGGAAGGGCAGCACGGGAAGAGCTGGGGCCCTGACAGAACCAAGCTCTGCCGGTACCACACATCCACACATATTCACAACTACTTTCAACCTTCTTAGAACCTTTTAACCTTTTTAAAGCACCAATAACGTTCACTTACATAGGAAAATTTTAAAAACCAACAGGTATCCTAGAAATCCACAGGGTCCCCCTAAAGTACAATTGCTTAGGAGGAGCTACAGAAATCAGCACAATTTTCAGATCCCAACTCACCACAGTGTTAATTTGCATTGGGCAATGCTGCATTAAACCCTTCCACCAAAATTTGAAATTTAACACGTCTGTCTAATAAAAGGTATAAAGCACAAGAACAGATGGCCAGTGTAATGCTCGTAATGAACACTTAGGTGAGCAGGGCATCGCCTGCCATGTCACTTCTGCATGCAGAGCGGTCACAAATTCCAGAAGGGAGCGAACAAAAAAGCCTCCAAGTGGGTAACTGTTTTTACAGTGACCAATGATTAAATTAGCTTAGTTACATGATCTAACACCGTGTCTTGAATTTATTCCAGCATCACAGTTATTGGCAGGGATAAAGTTTCACATTAGCCAATTAACTAAATGCACTATTACTGTATCTCAACTACTTAAGCTCATCAGTTAATTAAGAGCTCAGTATAAGCTGAAAATAGAAATCTTACCTGACACACATACCAAACACAACATTATCTTAATGATTTAATTTTATAGCTCCATGTCACATTCCACAGATGCCATTTGGAAAACTGAAAGGCGATTTCTCAGTTTAAGGCACAGGTGAAAAACACATAAGCAAACATTTAATGACTTAATCTGAGAAACTGTATTTCTTAGAATGAATCTTGCTCCTTTATCAACCTCTGGTTTACAAGGTAGTTTATCATTATAGAATTACCATTTCACACTCATCACAAATTACTTCTGTGTCAATTTTCAGATGCTTTCAACTTGGTTCCCATCTTAGTGTCTAACTAAAACCTATCACTCTTTTTCCCAGGGACTATGTCCTGGTAATATCACAGGAGCGTGGCTGCCAGTGCAAGCTGAACAAGGCAGACCTGTGGGCACACAGCTGTGCTGAGCACCTGCAGCTGCAGACAGATGTGTAATCATGGGATAAAGCATTCTTGATCCTCCTCAGATGTCAAGCTTCTTTCTGCAAAGTAATCTCTCAACCAGCTCTTAACAGTACGTGGCAAGGTCTTCTTTAATAGCTCTCAAGTCAGTCCTCCCATACAGTGCACCAGCAGACCAGCAATTTAGGAGAGAAAATCGAGTACCCCACTTGTTGAAGTTTATCCTTTAAGATCACACAGCACAAGTCAGAACACTAGAGTACCACTCAGGACTCTCCCAGAACATGGACCTGGTTTTCCATCTACCACCAAGCCCACCTCTTTGGAATATTTGTCCCACGTGGCAAGTTTACAGCCATAGGATAGAAGATAAAAAACCTAAGGGTGAGATTCCATTTCCGTGGCAAGTTGATTAAAACCTGAAAAAAACCCCCACCCAACTCCCAAACCCAAAACCCAGTCTAACAAAACACCCTCTTACATTTCAGCTGCCCTTAGCACAAAAGGCTCTTAATCAACAGAGGAGATTTCTACACCTCCACCCCTGCTGTCCTTGGTTTCCCATCAGTAGAAAGCAATTCGCCACGACACTAACAAACAGCAGCTAAATGATCACATCACTGAGCCCCCAAGTGCTCCCAGGCAGTGAGGTATCAAAAGAACCAGGTCCATTTTTATGTTCCTGTATTTGACTGTGCACACGGAACTTCTGCAGGGTAGAAGTCTGACAGACTGGTGGCTTAACGCCCCACTGAAAGCCAAAAGCACTCATTTACTTCTCTTCTACAGTCAATACTTTCTGGATCCATGATTCAGTTAATAAGCTTGAAAATTTATTCATGGAAGTACATATGCTGAGAGCCTAAGAAAACTCTAGCCTTGAGAGCAACAGTATGTCATCCAAAACAAGCAGGGAAAAAAAACAGCTAAGGAAACATGATAATGCAGTTTAGATTTTAAATAAGCAATTTTGAGACTAAACTCCTATCTGTTCTTCTGGACAATCATTCTCCAAGAAACTCCAGCACTCAAAACAGGAGGAAGCTCAGCAGCTGGACACAAAGGAGTGTAAAGGCCAAGCAGCATCAATGGCTCAAAGGTACAACATTGGAGCTTCTCAGACAAGAGTGATATGGAGGGATCAGCAGCTGTCTTGGGATGCTGAGAAAGTCTACTGCTTCCCACACCCCCACCAAAAGTTAGAACATACAGTAAAGAACAATTAAAGATTAATTTGGAACTATCTGCTTGAAAATTAACTCCCACCAAAAACTCTGATGGGTCCAACCCTCCATTTGATTTTCACCCCACAAGAAGGATAGGCATTTGCCTTAAAACAATGTAAGAGAGCCACAGAATCTACAGCGGACACAGGAATCTGCTTAAGTGATTGCATGAAGTGATAAAATGAGAGCAGTTACAGGAGCTCTGGGGACCCAGAAGCAAGTTATAGCAATTAACTGACAGCTCTATTCTCCAGCTGAAGATGTTGTCGATTACAAACCACAGGAGGAAACCAAAACACAACCCTGAAAAGAGAGATGTTCAAAGAGAGAGGAGCTCCATATTAGAATCTCCTGAGAGCATGGAAACAGGATAAGGACTACCTTCTTCCGAGTAAAAGTAAGGTTGGATCATTTCCCCACCACCCACCCCTATGTTCCACCCCATGCCTCACGGTGTACGCGGTTCCTCTGCCATGCCATATGGTGCCATATCTCTTCTGAGGACTGCTACTCAACACTGACAGGGTGACACAGTCATAGAATTGTTTAGGTTGGAAGAGACCTTTAGGATCATCAAGTCCAAACGTTGACCCAGCATGTCAAGTCACCACTAAAGCATGTCACTAAGCACTAGATCCTGGCTTGTATCAGAAATAGTCTGGCCAGAAGGATTGGGGAAGTGTCTGTACTTGGCACTGGTGAGGCTAAACCTCAAATGCCAGCTTCCGTTCTGGGCCCCTCACTCAAAGAAGGACTGGAGCGTGTTCAAAGAAAGGCAACAAAGCTGGTGAAGCTGAAGCATCTAGAGCACAAGTGTTATAAGGAACAGCTGAGGGAACTGGGATGGTTTAGTCTGGAGAAAAGGAGGCTCAGGAGAGAGCTTACCATTCTCTACAACTACCTGAAAAGAGGTTGTAGCAAGGTGGGGGTCAGTCTCTTCTCCCAAGTAACAAGCCATAGGACAAGAGAGAACAGCCTCCCTATGCCACGGAAGGTTTACATAGGACATTAGGAAAAATTTCTTCACCAAAAGGGTTGTGACACATTGGAACAGGCTGCCCAGGACAGTAGCTGAGCCACCACCTCTGGAGGTAAAAGTCAGGACGTGGTTTAGTGGTGGACTTGGCAGTATTTGGTTAATGGCTGCACTCTATGACCTTAAAGGTATTTTCCAATCTAAACAATTCTATGATTCTATAGTATTTTATGTAGTATTTGCCCAGGCAACTTCAGAAAACCAAGCTGCTTTTCAAAAAACAGGCATGTCCAGCTATTTTATACAGCCTAACCTCTTCGCCGTAAGGAACACCTACCTTTCAAGTACACCTTTTGTTAACAAAACACATTTACCCCAGAGTTAGAGTCAAGTAATGCTACATAAGGACACTAGTGCATTTCTTAGAAAGCTATCATTCATCTTCCTAACTTAAAATGAAAAATACACAAGTCTTTGTTGCAACCTGTACATATATCTGGATGTCTCAAACATCCAGGCAAAAATAAAACTCCACTGTTAAATGGGAGCACTTGAACAACATAGCCTTAAAACTACATCCTTTCCAGGCCATTTTAACCCCCTGTGGATGTACTCAGAGAAAAAATATACCTATTACAGCCTCTGGTCAAGGATTATTGACGTAATCCAACTTCAGGCATTTAACCAAAGGTGCCCGAATTAGGAGCATAAACAAGGCAGCCTCCTCCGAGCAACACTGAGCACAGGCATTAGCTTCTGCTGTGAACCGCCTCCTGCAGGAGCCTGCTACTCTCTGTGAGATGGAAGAGCTTTGGGAAACTGCTCATTTCATTTAAACTGCTCAAATGAAGATAGATTAAAGTAGCCAGAGCCTTTCCACCTTTAGTAAATTCATTTGATCTCTTTTGAAAGTCCCCGAGCGCATAAGTCTTCAGCTCTATTAACGGATCGAGCGATGCTTGTTCTGTACCGAAGGGCAGTGTTTCCAACGGACACGACAGCACATCCCTTAAGTAACTTCTCTTCCACTCATGTGATGGGATCACGACGGAACGTAATTTGATTGAAAATGCATTTAATTCTCAAGAACTCAGAAAAGCTAAAACCTGGCGGTGTAATGATTATGTTGGCAATGGTATTGGCTGTCAGGTGTCCAGTAATAGCTGAAGAAGGTCTTGACCATGGGCTACGCTTGTCTTTTTAGAAAAGGTACTCACCATAATACTCAAGGAGCTTATTTCTCCAGTGTCACCATCTATTCATACGCAAAAGTAGTATCGTTTGTCAGGTCAGATGCACTTTTCCTACTTTTTTGCATAATTTGAGATGAGTGCTGTAATAGCGGATTAAAATACGCGTATGTTGATTCTGGATACTTAAGTTTCCGTAGGAAAAGTCTTTGGTTCTGAGCTTGGTCTGAGACAGACCTTCTCTTCTCATACTTTTTATCCTTACTTGAAGAGAAAATAAGCCTAGTTGCAAAGTCAAGGATAAGAACTTTGACTGGTAACGAGTGAGAATGCATTAGCAAAAAGAAGTTCTTATTTCAGCCACTTGAAGTCAAGAACCCAGATCTCCCATGGTTTTCCAGTGTAGGTATAACTATTTCATTAGGTGGAGAAACTTCTGAAAGCACTGAGGGGAAAAAAAAATAAATCAAAACGTGCTGATTGCTGGCTATAGCAGTTAAAAGACTTCACAGAAGTGGCTGGATACAAGTACATTCCAGATTCACCAGCTCGCTGTACTAATCACTGTGCTCCAATGAGCAAACCATGCCCACGAAGTGCTGCTTCTGCAGCTCAGATCGAGAGCACCTCAAACCCTGATCCAGCAGAACTGGGGCTGCGTTTCAGACTCCATCACAGCAGCAATAAAATCATAAACATGAAAGAAACCCATTCAGATCCCCCAGCGAACAGAATAAATACATGAAGGAAACAGCAAAAGCTGTATCAAATCTAGGAGTGTAAAGCATACAGCTAGGATCTGAGCAGATCGAGCAGCTCTGTCTAGGCCAGGCCACAGGCAGTGATTTCTTCCAACTGTAGTTTCTCTTCTGCTTACTCTTTAATCTGTAGTTTTGGTTGATAAAACCACAACCAGTGTTCAGGACCCACCCTATTACAGCAATATTTAGGTGCTACTAGCAGCAGAGGCTATTAAAAATAACAATTAGAAAGGCAATAAGAAACCAGAGACCCCTTTGCTGTGGGAAGGGGAATCTCTGTTGGAGTATGTCCCAGATTAATACCAACTACTTAGAGACAGTTGGAAAAAATCAAGTAGGAAGAATAATCCTCTTTGAATGTTCTCTCCATAATAAACCTGGAAGTTTGAGCTTTTGAACTAAAACCTATATTTATAACAGGCGTAATTTCCCCTCCCCAAAGCACAGCATCTTCCTCTTGGCTATCATAGAAGAGCTTGTGTCTTCCAATTGGTTAGATACCTGCAACAACAGGAGCTGACCCAAAAACTGTCCCAAGCTCCAATCCAACTTGCCGCTCCAAGAAAGCCATTGAAATTGTTATGTTTTCAGCAATCACACTGCTTGGAAAGGCTAGTCCTAGGAACAGTTAAAGAGGGGTCAATAAAGTACCCAGTGCTCAGTTAATCAGCCTTAACTGCATTTCCATAGAAAGAGCAGGTTGTAATATTAGTTATGAGGAAGGGGAAAAAAACGGACAACTGTGTAATCCGAAGGTTTTTGACCTGTGTAAGGATGAGCATGAGAAAAACGTGTCAGAAATTGTTTATGTCGGAGCAGCATTCACCCCAGCTTCCCCAGCTGAAAAGGGCTCATTCACAGGGGCTCTTTATTTGGCATCAAAATTTACTTTAATGCTTTTACTTTAATAATAATCTGTACTGAAACATCTTGATAGAAAAATACTTGTTTCATGAGAAAAAAGTTTTCCTTATTTATTAACCTTCCACATAAACAAGTGAATGTTGGAAAGTTTCAAAATAACAAGAAAAGAAATGGTGCAGATACCTATATATGAGTTGTATGGCATGAGTTCCTTTCTGCTAGAAAAAATCCTCATATTAATTCATAATAATGAAATGAGACATGTGAAAGGAAAAAGGGTGACTGCACTGAGCAGCTGAAAGTGCACTTGATCAATGGAAGATGAATTCAGCTTGGAAATTTGGCAGGCAGAGCAATCAGATAGCGACAGCATACTTCAGTAGGCAAACCTGGAAAGAGTTTTAAGATAAGATTAGATCAGTTGGTAGAATTTCTAAGACAGAACATTCTGTTTGACACAGCACTGAACTAGGAAATACAGAAGCCTTTGCTGGCGCTGCCACCTTGGACTTTGCGCAACCTTGTTTTACGCTGAATTGTCACTACTTAATAAAACAGTTTTTTTAACAGGCTTGATTATCAGAGAGCAGTGCTCTCAGCATCTCTCTGGATGTAGCCTGCCAGAAGATGTTAACAAAGTAGGACACTGGCAGGAACTGAAATACTTCCTCCCCCACTCTCAAGTGTCTATAGTATTTTCCTAACTAATGTGGAACTCAGTGCAAATTTAACTCTTGGTAATAAGTTTCCCACCACAATAAGATAAAATGCTAATGTTGTTTCTTCCATAGCCCCGCAGCATACCATCTGCCCTGAATATAGTCATCAGGATTTGAGTAAAAAACTGCACTTGCATTCCAAAGATAAAACACCTGTCTTCTTTGGATGGATAAAGCCAGAAAAAAATTAATTCCATAAGTGAACAGTTATACAGAATGCAAAAGAAATACTTGTTTATTTTCCAGCACAGTATTTTGAGAAAGCTGTGGTAAGCATTGCTTTAAATATGCTTACTTATAGATTCTTGAGAAAAATTTGCTTCCTAGGAAGTGAAGATGACTGATCACGTCCTGGAACGGATGAAGGATGGGGACAGGGAGTGTCAGAGAGCCCATCCGCCCTGCGTGTGTTGTCACTACTCCAAGGGGAAGCAGCTGGCCAGACCCCATCAACAGGATTGGGTAAAAAGGGGGTGTTTCATTTGGAGATCACCAACTAATGCACCCCAGATTTCTATCTCCAATTTGGTTGGGTAAGTAGTTTCCACTTAACCAACCAACTTGTGCCAAATCCACTTCAAAATCTCTACCAGCAGCACTAAGCGATGCAATTATTTCAAATGAGGCGGCTGTGTTTTCCCCACTGCTGGGCAGTGACTCTCCAAAAACCAGCAGAGTATTTCACTGTCCAAGCTGCCTCAAATGTAATAAATGTATTTGCAAGCCATGACTTCTCCTCCTCAACTTAAAGCTAACTACTAGAAGAATAGTGTTTAGGAGAATTAGGCACAGAACGGACCAGTCATTCTGCTAGAAGGGGCGTGAGACTTCCCAGGGAGATAACACACGAGTCTCGAGATGCACCTCTCCTAACACCTTGCTGGACTTTGGTGGGTGAAGGACTACAAAGCCAATCAATGCAGAAGTGAGATGGTACTTTATAAAACATGGGTATCTTAGAGCATTAATAACGGCTAAACAGACAAGGAGAGACCAGCAGAAAGGTGGTAGGGGTAGGTGTCAAGAATTCCCTTACTTGATAAAGGAAAGTGGATAGGGACAGTTTAAAAAAATGCAGAAGTTGCTTCCAGCGAACCTGCAAGGGCCAATGATCAGACTGTAAACTATTAGGGACCAGTATTGTTCCTTTGGTTCAATTTATTCCATATTCATGAGCTAGCCCAACAGAGACCCAGGCTACAACTTGACTCGGGAACAGCACAATTCCAACTGTTAGCACATCTCCCCCAAAGAAACATGACTTTAATAAGAGACCGGCAGGACCAAATCCATGAGAGATACACAAGGTCACGAAATACTGGAGTTTTCCTTTAACTCTAAAAAGTGTATTTTGGTAGTGGGGTTTTTTTTTTTGTTTCTTGGTTAGAAACAAAATTTAGAAAAGCTTTTGGAAACTTGCATGTGGACATTATTTAATACCACGATCTCTCCAAGGTGGTGGTGGCCCAGGCAGCTCTTCACAGTCAAGAAGAACCTGGTATGTTTTCTATGGGTTCATGCCAGTTAAAAAAGATACCCTAAATACAGTTAAACTGTTTTAAGAGATTTACAGGAAAATAACCTTTCTGCATGCTGGATTGTTTTGTCTCATTTTAAAAGAGAGCACACTGGTTTAGAGTCTCTGTCGTGAGCCAGAGTTCAAGAACTAGATTATTTACGTCTAAGGGAATTTCATTCCAGTATTGCCTTGCAAAACCAAACCACAAATCCATGTTCACTTGTTCTAACAATGCTGTTGCTCCGTTCTCCCAGAGGAGACAGTAAAATTGTGTATTCCCTCTTGTTCCATTCCAGAAGAGTTTCAGTTAAAGCCAAAACCTGAGTCTGTAGTATTTTTGGAGCTGTTTTTGTGCTGCAATATCTGTGCAGCAGCTGGAGTGTCCTGGATACATACAACGAATGCGGTTGTTTCGGTTGTGTTAAGGCAGTGAGGAGACATTGCATTAAGTAACGTCAGCGTGAGGCTGTACAATACGTGACTGATTTAAAGCATGTGACTTTAATCGAGCAATGTGATTTCAATACTCGCGTTTTTCTGTTGCAATTCAAGCTGTTTTGGCAGCAGAACTAGTTTTAAATCTGGATAAAGATACAATGGAGATCTACAGATGTGAAAACCTAACACAGAAATGAGTAAGAGAACTTCTCTCAAACAAGCATTTAAACCTTTCTTAGAATAATACCCAATATTGATAAACACACTACAGAACATATTTTTATTTGACAATTTCTTGCATTTATAGTAACCCATGTTCTCTTCATGTACTTCGGTAGGCACATAGCAAAAAAAAAAAAT
Organism: Buceros rhinoceros silvestris; assembly: GCF_000710305.1. Lineage (NCBI taxonomy): Eukaryota > Metazoa > Chordata > Aves > Bucerotiformes > Bucerotidae > Buceros > Buceros rhinoceros. The sequence goes on along the minus strand of NW_010427404.1, from coordinate 9,275 downwards.
CAGTCTGTTATGTATTTTACTGAGCCAAGTCATCAACATGCATTTCACAAGTGAGCTCCAACTCTTTAAAAAAAGGAGTTTAAGTATATATTTGACAGCTTTCCCTTTCTTCACCCCCCAACGCGCTAACCCTCACTTGGGACCTGTGATTAACCACCCGTTCAGTAGGTTTGCTCATTACATGCACTGGATGTACGTAATGCACAGGCAAAGGAAGGGATTCGCTCACCCTCACAAGCAGGGCATTCGCATCGCATCCCAAACAGGCAACCAGGCCCAATGAGGGAACAGCAAAGGATGCTGCTAACTTAGAGGTGTGAAGGACTCGAGTGCTAAGCTTCATCTGAACGTATGTTTAACTACTGCTGCCACCAAATATAATCTCCTTGTGAATACATCCAGCAAGAGTTAGTGCAACTGTTAGTCCAACCTTCAGATAACGTTTATAGTTTCCAAACTATTTCACACATATGCTACGTTTTGCTCCCCGCTAACACTTCCAAACTGCTTATTGTCCGTGTCTTCTCACCCTCGCTTCAGCCCATGTGTTAAGAGGCTTGGAGCAACCAGAGCCTGCGATCAGTAAAACCGGGACTTTTACCTGCAGAACAGTCCTCCACCAAAAAAGCATCTAAAACATGCTTCTACGTTCGGAGACACTGAGTGTCCCCTCCTCACTTCCAGCAAGGCCCCGCACATAGGGCAAGTCCTTCTTGTTCCCCATGGGGTACATTTATGCAATGGCTCAGACAAGAGAGGTTCAGGAGCATTCGTCAGGTGACAGCCCAACTGCAAGCCAAGCTTCCTGCATGAAAGGCATTATTTTGACGTACGCAGTTTTTACTTGCACCCCAGACGAAGCAAATGCATCTGAAAGTACTCTGAAGGTATTAAGAGGTCCAGCATATGACACATACATTTCCCTGTACCTTCGACAAGAAATACTTTGTGCAGTACCTATGAAGTGTGTGAACTAGTAATTTTTACTTGAGTCATTTACCTTTTCACCAGCCAGCTGTTACCCTGTGACTGCAGATACTCTACAGCAGGCTCAGGTGCTCAAGAAGCAGCATGTTGCCAAAAAAAGCCCTGGCAGAATAAAATGGCATTCACCAGCTGCAGGTATCACCCGCTGCTTGGAAGGCACTCTTCTACAAAAAGACTGCATTTACTCATACAGACAAGAAATCACAGGAGATGATAGTTCTGTGGTGGAAAAGTAAAGCGGCTAAGTAAATTCCACAGGAGATCCTTCTCATGTATCCAGAGTGCCCTTGATCACAGCGTGACAGCAGAAATTGAGCTCCATGACTGAATTTTAAGAATACAACGGTACAAGCTTCCAACCCTAAACTACTGCACTCTGCTCCCTACGGCTTCTCATGGCTGCTTCTTCCCTGGCAGTGACCTCAAGCTGGGAAAAGGTGAAAAATACCTTCCTACATAATACGTTGACTGAACTCAGAGAATTGTTTATAGTTGCCAAATTTATTATAAATTATTATAAACCCTAAGTTGTTATGAACTATAAAATGTTTATAATTTCATTTTATGAAACGTATTTTAGTTATTTACAGAAAGGTGTCAGTAATGGTAGACTGAATATATGTTTTAAGGGTAAACTTGCCTTATTAAACATGTGCAAAGATAGCCTGCAATCTACAGCATTGTACGATACATTTTCACATTTTAGTCTCTATAACCTTTCTCCCCAGGCAGCACCTGTTCTCGCTGAAAGCTACTGAAGCACTCTTCACTACCATTGGTAAAATGCCTTTTCTTTCATGTTTGAGAATGTGGGAAAACCACATGACAGATCAGAAATTCCCCAACCCCCCCACCTTCTACCTAATCTTCAGCACAAGAGTATCTTTTTTTATATATAGATACATGTAATCCTTCAGAACATCTGAGTTTCTACAGAAGTGAAGAATCATCTCTTCAGAACTGCGCCCACCTCCTCAGAAAAATGGCTTTCAAGCAGGGCTTTGAATTATTCCTTTTAAATCATGTTCACTAAGGAAGGGGGGATACGGGAAGAGAAGAGGACATGGAGGAAAGGATAAAGGGAGGAGCTGTTAAAGTGATCTAACATGTAAGCACAGCAGCGAGAATCCCCAGCAGTATTTCTGCTTTATGAAGCACAATTTTCACATGCTTTATATGAGGCCCTAACAGGTTAACTGGATGTGGAAGAGCTCCTGCAAATTGATAGCATGTATTTATTCCTCGTGCACTTATCACCTGCAGAACCTGCAGCGCCGCTGCATCTCTCAGCACTGTGAAGGCTCAGGATGACGGGATACTTATGTCATTTTAAATATTTAAGGTAGCCTAAGCTCCAGTCAGCATTTAGTTTTGAATTTATCTCAAAGGTGGGAAACAAAACAAAAACCTTTTATGCAGTTTGCACCACCTCATCTTTCGTCCATCTCTCATCTGAGCGTGCCAGCAGAGAAAGCTACCCCTGCCTAATAGCTGAGAAATCAGCCCTGGGTCAGCAGAAGGCAGCAAATGCAGCATTCAAGTTCCAGCTGAACCTTAAATAAACCACATTAGACATCCTGCACATTTTACTGCACACAGGTCAAGACAGTAAAATATCAAGTTACACACTGTGCTAGAGGTGTTTTCCATCGACTGTACACACAGCACATGAGCACTCACACTGCTTTCGGATACCGAATTAGATTCTGCACTTTCCACACCAGAAAAATCACAATGCGAGGGAAAAGCCCTTTCCACCCCCCCCCCCTCCCTTAAAAAAGAATCCCAGACCTGCACTTTTGCTTTCCAAGTAGCAGAACATTCCTCTTTCTTTAAATCTTCGATTTTGGCCAGACAACATATAAGCAGCAGATTAAGCTGTAACCGAAAACCTCAGAGTTCAAGAGAAGCGTTTTGTTCAATAGCCAGAAACCAGGTCACGGACTTCAGCTTTTTTGATCTTCCTTCTACTCCACCTGCTTCACAGAATGGGCCACTTCACAGCCTTTCCCTTCTGATTTTGGGTAATTGAGCCTCACTGCTCTTACCAGCCTCCCACCAGTGGGACCAGCAGCTGTGGCACAGGTGCCTCCCCAATAAGCGATCTGATGTGCCCCGTGCACTTGCTCCCAACATACCGATTCACCAGCCCTGCCAAGTCACAATACAAACGCCAAAGGCTTAGCATCGCTGTCAGCAAACAGAGCCCATAGGTTTCTAGTAAACAAAGCGATTGCCTCAAAGCCCACTGTACACATATCCCAGTCACATCGCCCTGGCATCTACCCAAGGTCGGCACCTTTCCGCATGCTGAAATCCAGCATCCCAAACTGGCAAGACATCCCTGAGGACAGCTTCACCCACCTGCTTACTCTATTTTTACTACAATTACGATGACTACAGCTGTCTAAATGGAGCAGCTTTCAAAACGAGAATTAGGAAGATTTAGAAAGGCTCAATTTCACAATGTGACTTCTGCAAAATAAAGAAGAGTCCTACAGAGCTTCCAGCTGGAAGAAAAATGAATCACACAAACCTTCACCCGAAGCACCTGCGTGTAGGAAACACGAAGGTGAACCAATGGCTCCTGCCTTTAAGCTGCCACTTAGGCACTACATACCCAAGAGATGCCACACGCAGACTTCCCTGTTTCATCCTGGCTGTTGGGTGGCAGAACTTGTGCACAGAAACGCTCTTC
>NW_010427404.1:0-5500 GCF_000710305.1 Buceros rhinoceros silvestris | reverse complement strand
CTTCCCTTCCCAAGGCAGGGACATGACCAGCACTGGGAAGGGAAAGCTCACAGCCACACAGCCAGCTGCACCTCTTCTCAGAGAGCACCCCACGGGAAGGAAAGCCAAGCCCTTCCTGCAGTTTCTTTCAGAGCAGTACTTGGGAAAACCCTGCCGCTTGCTCGTGGATGCACTGGGCTCTGGCTTCTCTGTTGCAGAGGACAGACACATTGCACCAGCCATGCTCAAACAGTCATTTTGAACCTGGTGAGAAAGAGTTGGGAGGATCCTGAAGCGCCTACTAGGCAATACAGCGCATTGTCCTGCAGCAAGAATGAGCAATTCAGAAAAAAAAATTAAGTACTAAGAGGAAAAAAACCCCTGAAGTATTCATATCAAAGGAGTCTGCATTTTAAGGCAGTGAAGCAGAGGCAGCAAATTAGAAACAACTGCCTGAAACTGTAACTGACTTACACACAGCATTTGTCTACCAGACAGGGTGAAAGAGCATTTTACAGCAAACCCTGAAGTATCACAGTCCTTCTTTGCTTATAAACCAGCAAGGGAGCAGTTGTATTCTTTTCTCAAACAGGTCAACTGGTCAGAAGTTTTTCAGATATTTATTTTCTTTCTTTTCTTCAGAGGCTGAGTAATCAGCTGTGGTCAATCTGATCCTTCTTCATGCCTGCAAGAAGGCTTGCAGGAACTGGCAAATCTTAACTATAAGGCAAATATTTATTTCTGCCTGCCACTGATTATAATTTGTGACACAAGAATTATATTATTCAACATTCACGTGAAAAATAATATCTATCGTATTGCCTGCTGCAGGAAATGTAGCTCACTGCTTTCTACAGTTTAGTCAAACAGGCAACTAATAATATTTTCCATTTATCAAAAAACTCCAAAGCACAATGAATGTTCAATTTATTATATTTAATACTCAGCGAAGGAGGATGTTGCTGCTTTCAACACTGAAATCCCAAACAGAGAAATTAAAACAAATCACTTCATCTAGAAACCAAACAAACAATTACATAGAAGAACAACGCCAGAAAGGAAACCGAACAGCTGCGTTGTCAGCCCTTATTAACAGTAAAAATAACACCTTATTTCACTTTCTAAGAGTTACTTGTCATCACCTGAAAAACAAAACAAAGTCTATTAGTTTACAAATGAAGAGTGTCACATCAAAGCAATATTCCAGTAGAATACTACTTGGGACTGCATTATCAGGCGTTCTCAGCACAAGATCCACACATCCTAGTAGTCTCAAGGAGGCTGTGGTTGCTCAGCCCTCAGGAAACCAAGTCAAAGACCTGATAAAAACCACTCTTACTCTTGCAGACATCATGAGACATTGAAAACAAGTTGTAAGAGCCATGCTAAGCTTTTCTTAGTATTCCTTAAAAGAAAAAAGCACACTAAGTCCTAACAGATAATGCCAACCCTGATTTAATATTACTTTTGCAGAAACATACCCAGCACCATATTTCAGGGTTGCATTACAAACCAGCAGGAACTACTGAAGTCAACAGCCACCTCCTTTAGATGGCAATGAAACCCCAGAAAGGTGCTGCGAGCAGGCACACACCATCACAGCTTGCAACCAGCAGCGAAAATACGCTGCAACCCACAATCTGGAATGGGAGATTCTTTGTATGCTCTGACAAGGGGTAGGCACTAAATGCTATTAACTGTTCAGTCATGAGATGCTTGTTTAACCCCACGTGCAAGCCATGCATAGCCCTGCTGTATTAGTCCAATTGTGAGCAACAAATCTGACTACTTAATATGCAAATGCCCTTGGTCAGTCTTCCATAGAAGCACCATGAAAGCAGTTATTGTAACTCCAAATTAGGCATGTGACACACAGCACTGCACAGCACTCTAAAGAAAATATTTAAGAAATGGTTGTCCAGTTATCAAAAGCAGAGGTTGAGCACAATATTTGGCTTCCTAGAAGTTAACAAAGCTCTAGCACTGCACTGAATACTGCAGGAGGAATTTATACTTTTAATAATCTCCTATTTTACTGTGTCAGTCAAATGTACAGCCCTATTTCCACTTGTCCCTATTATCACTGATGGGTGGTAGAGGCAGCTGTAAAGAAGACAAATTTCAAGCAGAATCACTGCCTTTTATAGCGAAGAAAGGCGATAAGAACTCCAGCAGGCAGGCAAACATCATGTCAAGGAGAGCGCAGCAGCAATCAGACAGCTGCAGCCAAAAGCTTAATCTGTAATGACTTGTCATGCCCGTGCTTCTAGACATTGGGTTTCTTGCCCTTTCGTTATTCCACACAAACAACCGTCTCGCTGAACTTTACCAAGTAAGACAAAGTAATACACAACTTCTAACACAGAAAAGAGCTTGCCAGAAGAGTTTCTTCCTTTCCTTCCCACTGCTCCTCTCCAAAGAAAGCAAAGAAATTTAAGAGCCCTCCAGGAAGGACTGTCCCTTGCATGTAGGGATAGCAAGTTGGCAATGCAAGTTCTTCTGTTTGTGCTAAATCAACCATACCTGATACGCTGTTAAACCTTATGTGTACAGGCACAAGTGCAGAGTCTTCCAGCAGTTAACTCCAAACCCAATCCTCTCCTGAACACGCAACTGAAGAAGCCAAAAGAGGCCAGAGAACTATTTCTCCCCCAGTCTCACTATCCTGCAGAAAGTCGCCTTTGAGAAGGCACAGCAAGAGGAGATGTGGTGCAGGGCTCCAGAAAGCACGAATGTCTCATGGGAGATGGCTGAGCTAAAGGGATGGGGTGGGGAAAAAAAACCCTGTGTCGTCAGGATCACTTAACCATAATTAATTCTTCTTCATATCTCCTGTATAGAGTCACCAATAAACCCATCTCATCATCCAGGACACCCACCACAATACATCTCTGCCGGACTACAATGCACCAAGCGCTGAGACAGCAATGACAAACGATTCTGTTGAAATTAAAACTTGCTAAAAAAGAGCCACGATAGGGAAACAGCTGGTACCAATTCGAAAAGACCATTTCATTTCCAGCAAGATGGGCAGAGCAGCATCTGTTTAATTCTTGTTAAGGAACAGACTCCTCCTGCTTTGGTCAAAGCGAACCGAAACGTGTAATAAGCCAGTACACACACATAGGAGAGCTGGTATCTCTGATTAACTCAAACTTAGAGACACACCTGAGTATATTAAGCAGCTCTCTGGACTCGTGCAAGGACCTCAACCTTGAGAAATACCAACAGAAGACAACAAAGGAAGTGCACGTAGCCAGGGCACGTCGTCATCTTTGCCAAGCAGCAGAAGTAACGGGCAGTGCCACTGACTGACAAAAGGATTGAGGAGAATACAGGGATGTGACAAATCCTCATCTCAACTCCAGTGACACAATGGAGCAAGATTTCATCAGCTTCACACAGCACCGTAAGAATTAGACCTGAGATCCGACTCCCATTTTCAGACAGCAGCAAGGGCTACTTACTACTGTCTCAACAATCATTCCTCAAGAAGCTTCTCCATTCTGGGCAAAAGACAAAGCCTCCCCAAAGCAAGTCCATCACTGGCAACACTCTGGTTGGAACTGAGATGTTTCTGTCTCAAAATAAATGTCTTGAGATTTCTGAAAGGATCTAGCCCTGCTCCTTGACAGCAATCTGAAAGTGAATGCACTGCATTAGGTCACAGCCCAGGAGCTGGAGGAAATGAGCCTTATGTGGGAAACAGGTTGTCTTGCTGCACAGGTCTAGTCTCCAAATCGTGTTCACTGGTGCTTCAGCTGGCTCACTGGCTGATGCTTCAAGACACAAGATCCCTTGGGAATCAAGTCAGATTTCATATTTGGCCTGGGCAGTTGCAAAATTTGTAAAGCTAAGAATTAGCATAGGTTGGACTTCTGACATTTCGGGAGCTAGATTCATCAAAGATATTCTGAGGTTCTTTCAGCTTAACCCACACCCCCTTCTTTTCTTGTTGAGAGGCAGGAATAGATACGTAACATTGCAAAACAGGCTATTGCACAGAGTAGCTGATTGTTTAAGACAGCCTCAAGAAGCCTATAATTCAACAGAAATTTCATCACTTCTCACTTCAGCGAGACAACCTTAAGGAACATTATCCTTAGAGCATGAATCAACACAAGCCAGCTGACAGGCATTTCGCATCTCTTACATCTTGAAAAACCCAGCTGCTGTTCTAATGCACCACGCACAATAGGCTGTTTAACCCCAAAGCAGCAGCGGGTCCTGCTGTGCAAACGCCAAACAGGAACGTGCTCCCAGGAAGTCCACCTGGAGTCATCTGTAGATGACTTTGCTGGAGACTGCCCACTTCATGTGCTTCTGCTGGGTGTGCAATAAGCCTATTTTACAATTATCAGCCAAACTCCGAAAATTTTTTTTCACTATCTTATTCATTCAACATCACAGGCAAGATAAGAGCAAGGAAATTACACCCAGGCTATTTCTGTGACATGATCTCACCTCACGACACCTAGCTACTGAAGCAGGTCTCAGAACAAATGACAGCGTAGCTTTTACTGCTATTTTTTGGTCAAGATTTTTTGGGTGTGACGATTCCTGCCATTCTTTTCCTTTGATTCCTAGCACGCTCTGGTCCTTTCTGCACTGACACTCTTGCATTTTTTACTGCTTGGTAAGTCTGCTTAGGACAGGTGCATTTTGGATAACTCACTTCTTCCTTTTTTTTTTTTTTTACTAATAGAGGAGCAGAGTACTAAGATTCGTACTAGACAAAGGTATAAAATTCCTTTTAATGACAATGATGCGATTAAATTCTACACAGCTCTCAGCAGCTGGAGTTTCTGGTATTTCTATGAACTATGTATTTGGCATTAAACAGCAGGTGGCTGCTTCAGATATAATTGTAAGTGCTGCATTTTTTTACGTTACGGAATGCCAGCAAAGTCACTGATATAATACAATACTCATCAGCTGGGGCATCCAAAATAAAACCAGCCAAATAACATTCCATAAGACACAGGGGAAAACGTAGACCTAAGTCAGCAATTTTCAAGCTGAAATCTGTGGACCCTGTGTGCGTGAGGACTACTTATAAGTTAAGTGTCCTGTTGGCAGGCTGATTTTAAATGACTATAAAGCATATACAGCTCAGCTGGAGAACATCAGGGGTCCACAAACCTAAGAATGTTGAAAAGCAATCATTCAGGTAGAGAGAAACGTAAGGGTAAAGGCTCCTTACACTGCAGCAGCGTTTCCACATAAGCTACGCTCGCTAAGTAGGTGTGTGCTTGCACAGGAGTGAGAATACACTGCTCTGGCGTCTGAAATCGCTGAAAATTCATTATTTAGCATAGGTGATTTAGGCTGGAGGAAAGCATCCATCTTTCTTGGAAGGAATATAAACAAAAATAAAACCCAAGCCTGCAGCAGTGCCAGGATCTAAGTTATCTCAAGAATTATTTTCGGCACACCACAAGGAGCTGAGCCCAAGGAAAACAAAGTTCGAGAGCCCCAGGCAGGCCCTCTCCCCAGCCGGTCTTTATTTCACCAGCTGCCT
>NW_010427403.1:34663-46646 GCF_000710305.1 Buceros rhinoceros silvestris | reverse complement strand
AAATATTTCTAAAATATAAAATTCTAAAATACTAGCAAAATTAGGTTCTTAGAGCTTAACAATTGAGTTAGAATTTCCAGGAAAAGGAAGGTGTTTTTCTAAAGAAAATGTTACGTGTAGAGGATGGATATTGCTGCCCACCAGTGGAACACTGTATTGGATATCAAGGACATAGATTGCCTTCCTTGCTGAATTTATAATGCAGTCTTAAACATGCCACATCCCCTTTCTACTTCAGCTCCCCATGTCTAAGAAAGAGGTAAAAATTATAAGATTCCTTAAAGTGCTTTGAGATCTGCAGATGAATGCATTAGCACTAGTAATACAATGCATGCATACAGTATATAACATGTATATATTTTATAAATATATGTGCATGCATAGGTAACTAACGTATTGTGATCTAGCCTGCATAAACACTTCTCATTGCCTTAGAGAACATAAATGAAAGAAGCAAGCAAAGTAGTAGAAGTTCTGTCAATTTTGTAGTTTGCAAGCAGCTTCAAGAAATGCACATTTTAGTAACTTCTATTGTAGAAGCAAGCCTGAATGTTAACAGGAAAGAAATAAGCATTAATAGGTAAGGAGAGTGAGTGGCTCTCATCGATGACTGAATGTCAAAACAGAGAGGAAAACACCAGTACACCAACTCCTAACCTCAACACCTAACCTCAACATCCTTTTCTTAAAAGAGGATGAAAGATTCCGCAAATCAGAAGGAAAAAAAAAAACCCAAACAAAAAACCCAACAAACCCAAAGCATGACCAAAATGTTGTCTCAAGAGCTTTTACAGTCTGTCTTCCTCAGCTTTCGACCTAGGCCTCTGTGCAAACAAGCCTTATATGAGTATTCACTCAGGAATGGATCAGAAAACAAAGAGCTTAAGTGCTGAAAATGAGCGGCTGGGTCAAGGACAGTGTGGAAACTGGCTGAAGGCACAGGACATTTATAGCTAACCTAGCCTTGATAGCTCCACTTAATATCATTTAGCATCCAGTCTCACTCACAACCCAAGGGCAGCCTCACCACATCTCTGAAAATCTGCACCCCAGAGGGGAAATCCGGCATGTTAGAACGTGTCAATTTTTCTGCAATACCTCACAAGAAAGTGAGAAGTGAAGTGTGAAGTCTATTGTGCACTGTGCAGAAGTTCACAGTGACTGTGGGAGACTGTCCATAAACCGGAGATCCCACAGCTACTCTAAATTGAAAACACCCAGCATGACTATGATTTGCTGTCATTAGTATCCATTTACTCAGCATCTTGCCTCCTAAACATAAGTTTATATAAACACCATCTTAGTTATAGGAAAAGACATCATTAAAGAAGGAATTATTGCAGCATGACCCAAAGGTGGTCATTCCCTAGTGCGGGTCTCATAACTGAAATAACGGGACCTCCTCTGAAGGATATTACTTGCTTTCTGAAGTGCCTATAATAATGTATGGATTCAAGTGACTGTACAGTGGTGCCAGCAAAGTGCTGGTCTCAGTCACAGATCTGGTATCTTTAGGAGCCTACTCGTCAGTGCAGATAGCCCTAAACAATTACATGGGCGTTTTAAATAATTTCATTGCCCAAATATGGATCACCTCACACTGGTTCAAGTCCTGCTACAATGCTCTCATATTTTCTGCCTCTCCCAGCTCAAAAAACCATGTCCTGATGTTATTAAAGGTTTGCATATCACCCTGTGTTGTTATTTCTCCTTTATTTTGTCCTGCTGCACCCCTTTCACATGAATATTTCAAAACAGCCTATCGTCATTTAATCATAAAACAAGCCTTCTTCTGATTACATCCATTTCATGGGCAGAAATCGCCCTTTGAATTCCAGGCGTATGGTATTAGTGGACTCTTAAACTAAGGATAGTAGGTTCCAGTACCAAAAAATGCTGTTCTCTTTGCACGTTCTGGTTCTACTGGTTCTATATCTTAGCAGAAATGTGGCTGCAAAAGCCACTCTGTACTATATAGTGCAGGTGGCTGAAACCCTGCACCTACAGCATGTGTAAGAATTGCTTTGAGCCCATTTCTGTGGAGTATCTCAGAGGACCAGAGCCCAAATCTAACAACTGCTAATTACTAGTGTTTGTCAGGCTCATCAGAGTGGCCAAAGGAAACAAAAAAAAAAGGTATTGAGGACCAATCTGTCATTGTTAGAAAGAATAGAATTGATTTCCTGAAAGTGAAAAGAGAGGAAAAGTACTGAGGGAAGGCAGTACAGTAACTGTGCCGGGTCTGGTCTGGAAATAAACAAGTGGCTGTTACACTGCCAAAGCTTCATCTTTCTCAGGCACTGAATATAAGCACTACATTTGTAATGAGTGGCAACCTAGAGATAAAAGGGAGGCACCGAGAAGAAAATGAAATTTGAAAAGATATTTCAAGATTCTAGTGCAATACAAATGGTAATAGATTTGGAGAAAATTAGTTTATAGAGAATGTTAAGACAAACTAAACACAGGAGCTGATGAACAATAATGCATATAATGAAAAGTAATGATGCTACGCTGATTAACATGAGTGTCAGTATTCAGAAGAAAGGCTTTCAAACAGTAGTTCTTATGTGAGACATCTGTGAACTACCTTTAAATGATCTGCAGAGATAAATAAATATTTTTTAAAAAATCCTATTATCATTATCCTATTAAATTTCGTGTACAGGATTCTGTGTCCCCAACAGAATAATTATGGGTCCCAAAAATGTGAAAATGTTGAAAACCACTAATGTAGAACATACAGAATCTGAAAGAAAGAACAGGATAAAACACATTTCAACAAGGAAATTACAAAAAAAGACTGTACAAAAATGGTTCACAGGATGTTTTGTGTGTAATGAGCAGGGTTTAGAGAACCAAAAATGAGTTTTACAAGAAAACTGCAAAAAAATTGAAGTGTAAGGACATTTGGAATACAAGCAAGAACTAAGCGGCAAAGCGATACCTGCAGTATAGAAAAAAACTACAGCAAAGAATGTGAATTTTTCTGTTAAACTGAATAATACCATCCCAGCCTGAAAGGGTGTTGCTTTCAGCAAGTGTTGCACATGGGTCTTGATTCAGCTCCACTGAGATCAGCTGAGTCTTTTAATTGACAGCATTGCCCCCGGGCTCAAGACCCAGGACACAGCTCTTCCACTCTATGCAGAGACTTACGGGGTGGGGGTGTGGGAGGGGGTGAGAGGTGTCTGCAAGAAGCATTATTATGCCTATTTAAACTACCAAGCACTTTTCTTTAACCCAAGGAAGACCTGTTCCCTTAGAATACTTTATCCAAAGAGCTTCTCAGCAATTTAGCATAGAAAAATTAGTGTCACAGTGCAAACTGTTGCTTACCGGACACTTAAAACCAGGAGGAGAAGAGAGAACACCGTTTATCTCAGATGAACAGCAGAAGCATCCATTGCCCAGGGAACCAGTACGATCAGGACTCTGGCAAACTGCAAAGTAGCTGTCCGTCCAAGGCAGCAGGATGCTAAAAGATGAGGGCAAAATAACCATACCTGAAACAGCTTTTTACTTTCACTGAATCCTTGGAAAGCCAGACACCCACTGCTGCACCCACTGAGAGGCAGGTGATGCAAAGAGGCAAGGCAGCTTGATTTTGGGAAAATAGATCCTTCCAGCAGTGAACAAGTTTAGCTCCACTTCCTCCCTCTGAACTTCAGGAGAAGTGTCTCCCCTGCTTGCTGGCTGCACTTCGCACCTTCTCTCTCCCTTGCATGGTTCCCCAGTCATCTTCATCTGCCACTCACTCCTGAGAAGTCCCAAGCCTGTCTGTCTCTGCATAGAGATGTGGAGGGCTAGAAGGCATCTTAGAGGGTCATCAAGTCCAACACCACACACAGGTGGAATCAAATGCATCTAGACCATTCATGGTTAGGGTTATCTAATATGTTTTAAGAACAGTGACAGATATACAACTATATGCCTACAAAGCCTTTTCCAGTATTTCACCACCATCACAAACAGAAACTTTTCTAATGTAGAGTTTAAACTTTTTCACTACTCGTCAAGGCGATCTATTGCTATCCTTCGGTAAATGCTGTGCCCTTTTCATCAGTTTCTTCAATGTTTGAAGGCTGTTCAGTGTTCTCTTTTCTTTATTAAGCAAATTTCCAGCTTTTCCTAAGACCTCTCAGTCTGTCCTTGTAATCCCTTCTCATCCCATCCAGATCTCTGGCTGGCTTTTTCTGAACTGTCTTATTTCTTGCTCTTCTAGGCTGACCACAGTCCCTCCAGTTGAAGACTTCCCCACTTCTGAATATTATATCTCTCACATTGCCAGCATACTATACGTAGTATTCCATCCTATGTTTTAAGAAATTAGTATGTACTTTGCCCTCTACCATAACTTCAGGATCTTTTCTTTTTCCTCTGCTCCTTTTCCAGCCACTTATGCCTTTGCATTTACCTTTACTGAGGTTCATCTTGTTGACTTCAGATAACTTACTCAGTATGTTAAGATCATTTTGAACATCCTCCTCCAAAAGACCTGCAGTTGTTTCTTGTACAGAGGCATCGACAAAGTCATACAAGTACACGATCAACTGTTCTTTGTCTAAAAATTTTTAATACCCAGAGAGTGGGATCCAATCAGGGAGTTTCTTCACTACAAACAGTTGAGTTTGTCGTATTTAATTCAAATTCGTCATGATAACAGCACGTTAATTTTTTGCCATCATGACAGCTGAGGGGTTTTTAAGCAGAAATACTCCACAACCCGCATGTAATTCCAAGCCCCCAGGACCTGCCTTCTGTCCACATCCCCTAGCTCTTCCTGGTTGGTAATGGTCACCTCTGTCCCACTGCAATTGCCCCCAGCCCCACCAGCCCAGCACCAGGCTGGGGGCTCTGCCCCACTGGCATACCCCAGACCAGTGCCCTGGGTGCATTGGAATCCTCCCCATGGCTGCCAGACAGCCCACCTGCTGCTCCCCAACACCCCTGGGTAAAGCTGTCACACTGCCTTCAAGCTATCAGCAAGCCCCCAAGATGAGTAAGTACCTGTGGAGATAATGCGCACCCAGTCCCTCCACACAACAGTGACTTTTTGCTTCACGGTGGTGACCCAAGCCTCCTGCCTGGCCAGCTGCTCTCCTTAAAGCAGAAAGGGACAGGTCCGATGCCCTCTTTTCTTGACAATTCTACCCTGGCACTTTTTAAACCAGATTTTTTTTTTTTCCAGACTCTCACAAATCAATTGCTCAATCATCTTTAGTGTCTTTCTGGGAAGTGAAATGAGGCTATACATTATTCCTCTGGTCTCCTTCTTCCTTTTATTACATCAAGTCTCTGCCAATGTCTTTGGAGTAAGTGGATATGCAGAGCTGCCCAGTTTCCGGGCTTCCTCCCACCACTGCAGCACAGGCAAAATCAGAGTATTAGGTAGGTTCCCTGTTTGAAATGGAAGCTGGCTGAAATAGGAACCATATGCAGCTTACGGTCCCATTTTAACTGATTTTTCTCCTCAGAAGTGATTAAGTGTAGGAGAGGAAAAGAATTCTACTTAACAATGTGCCTCGTCTTGAAATTGAAATCCTAGGATCTGCAGTGCAAGTATTAAACAGAGCTTCAAAAAGTGCTCATTATTTCTGCTGAAGTTAGCATTTGCCTTACATTTCTTGTCATACATCAAGGACTAAAAACATTTACAGACAATGATGGCTGAGGGAGAAACTGATTTTAATTCTGTGTTTATAATACTACCAAAATTTGATTCAGATACTAAAAAAAGCATACAATTTAGTTTGTTTGTTTGTTTGTTTTTTAAAGCTAATATTCCAGCACTCAGAAATAGGTTGGTTGTTGCCTTCTCTCAAATGCAGCTGCTAAACACACATTACAACGAATGCAGACCACACAACACAAAGAACATTATATTATGTTTCTATTGAGTGTGGCATTTGGGAAAGGTGACAGATTTATGACACCATGCTATGAACTTGGGTTTTATAGTATTTTTGTCAAAATTCCCAATACAGAACAGGTGGTGTGTACTCAAAACGCTAAAATAAGGGCTTACAAAGAAGGCATCTAGATCAAAGCTACAATTTTCCTTTAGTAAGGGAGGAGTCAAAGCACAATTAGGAGGTTAAGAACTTGAACAGGAGATTGACTTCAGTGTGAATTTCTCCACTCTCATTTTGCAAGTCTTGGATAAAATGATTCGTCTATCATAAAGGAAGTTTTTTTTCAGTCATTTAATTTATACCGTAAATGCTGCTTCTTATAATAATCACATTATTCATCAAACAGACAAGGACTGAAATAGCTGAAACAAGTACTGCATAAAAATTATTTCATGTCAATTCTGTATTGTCAAATCTGACCCTTCAAAAAAATTGAAACCCATAAAAAATCCCAATGGTATTTTCTTGTGCTTTGTTTTGCCAAAGTATTTTGGGCTATTTTCATATTGGCTTTCTGAACCAGGTCAAAACTTGCTGGTATCTGGTTTCAGCTTTTTTCACAACAAAGAGCTTTATTTAAAAAACAAAACAAAACAAAACAAAGCAAAGCAAAGCAAAGCAAAACAAAACAAAACAAAATAAAAATGAAACAAAATCACGAAACAAACAAACAAACAAAAAACCCCCCAAAATCCCAACAAATTATTGAATGAACCATTGAGCCCAAGGAGAAATGGACTATAACTAAATCTGGAAATTAGCAAGACAAAATGAGAATGCAGCAGTAGCCAACCCTGACCATACAGACCAGAAAACACAACCAAGTTCCTAGAACTCTCCTGGTGGGAAAAACGGTAAGGGTTTGGGGTGAAGCATTTTTCTTGCAGAAGAAAGTCTTGCCAACGAGGATATGTAGAAAGGTATCATGTTGTATTTTAACAATAGCCATCTGAAACAATAATATGGTGTAAGTGTAGAGTAAACCAATCCCGCAATGGCAGAGCCTTTCCTGGTACATACTACCATTTGGGCGAGGGATGAAGTTAATTCGGAGTTTCTGTGAGGTTGCTTCCCAAGGGGTTTTTGATTCCTTCTTGGATGATTAAGAGTTTCTGAAAGTGCAGCAGATGGAGCTTGGCACAGGGAGTCTGTGAAGTGAGAGTATAACCACCTTTGGGTGCTGAATGTTCCTGTTGCTTACATTAAGAGTTCCTGGTACAACCAGGGGAGAAGGCAAGAGGGATGTTGCTATTTGCCTATTTTTGTTTGCCCAACAGGGCAGCAAAGGGTCAAGGAAAAACAGGAGAAAAAATCAAATTCTTGCCAGCATTGCACAAAATTGGGAAGAGAAATAACAGATGGTAAATCCTTTGATGCAAGGAACCCGTCTGCTGCTCTTTCCCCCATGAGCTCCTGGAGATACTATGTGGAAAAGCTTCAGAGACAGCTTGAGAATGGCAAATGTGAATGTGTATAGGAGAAGATGGAAGAGGGAGTAATTCTGCTCGTGGAAGGGGATATGACAAGAAGGGGAGCTGTACTTCTGCTCAGCTCTTGGTAAGTCCCAAAATAGGCTTGTGAAAAGCCAAGACAACTCAGCTATATAGGACAACGTGCAAAGTAACTGCTCCCTGATGACCCACATTGAATACACGAGTGATAATATCTTCTGAAAACCTGGTTACAAGCGAAGTCCACACAAAGTTCATATCATAGCTGTGGTAGCTGTACAGTCCTGCAAAACATCTCAATTCTGCTATTGCCGTCATCTCTGATCACACCTCTCATTCTTGCCTGCTTTGATGAGCAGAGAGGTAATATATCTTGATATTATGTAACATTGATGCCTGATCATTACCATTTATTATTTATTTTAAAATTAATCTTTCTGGGTTTCAGACTGTCTGAAAACTCAGGCAGCAATTATCATCACATTTATCTATATGATATGAATGGAACAATCCCTGCAAACACGGATAGAGACATAAACTTATCTGAAAGAAAGATGGTACTTCAGAGCGTTTAGTACTACCATGGGAAAATAAATGTGGGTGCCTGATCGCCTTCCTCATTCTGCCTGGCTTTCAGCTGCTCTGATGTCTGCTGCTGATCACTCAAAGCTGTTGTTGACAGGCAACTAAATAAATAGGAAACATCTTTTGCTAAAAAAATTCACCCCCTGGAGAAGACAATACAAAATCAAATGCTAACCCTCCTCTCCTCCCTACTTTTCTTTAAGAGCAACCCCTTTCCTTAATGTTGTGAGAAAATGTCAGCTGCTACATTTTAACAGATTTGGCAATTTACTGGTATTGGATGCAGAAGGGAAGCTTGATTTGCAAACTTGTCACAGATTCTCTCTGCAAGGGATCTGTCAGAGTAGAAACATGTTTGGAAAATGAATTAGCAGGATGAGAGATTTATTTTGAACAAAGGAGTCCTCATAGGAATGGTCAGGGGAGACATGTCTCTCAGCTGACCTCTATGGCCATTAGCTGGCATCCTTTGACTCCAGTCCATGGAAAGCTGGAAGAGACACACACTCACACATATACTTCGAGGTTATCCAAAGAAAAGGGCAAGCAGAGTATTTTTTTCATTGTCTTTTACAACAAGCAGTTGAGATTTGGTGTTAAGTAAGTATAAAACAAGATTTAAACACGCACAGGCACACATTTATTTATATACTTGTTTATAGATAACGATATTACAGGAGCATCATGACTTTGCCTTGATCGAGGGTTGAGTTACTGAGCAGCAAGAGCTCTGCTTGGTAGGATAATGCAAACGATTGTGTGCGATGAGCCTTGGGACTGGCCGTGGATCAACAAGACTGGAGAACAATATCTGACACTGCTGGGAAAGTGGCATCGTTGAAGACAGAGCTGGCTGGAGGCCTGTGTCAACATCTGGCTATACGTCCCCCAGCACTGGAGAGAAGTAGAGTCTGGGGGGAAGCATTGCTCCGAAGATGTCCAACACCACATGGAAGCAGATTGCTCAACGTGGAACCATCATATGTTGGTGCTGAGTTGTTGCCCAGAGCCCAACATAGAGACAGGTTGAACAGAGCAATTGTCATAGTCCCCTGGGCTTGACTGTGCCAACTCACTGTGCGCGGTGAAGGTCTCGGTTAATTCTGTGTGTGTTTGCTCACCCGTGTATGTAGCTGTTCCTGATACTTCACTAGGTGAGCTAAGTTGAGCTTGGCACCATCGCATTGTCTGTCATTTCTTTCCCACCTGTGACCAATGGGAACAAAAAAGTAGAGAAAAAGAGAAAGGGGGTTGGAAGGATGACTTTGGCAATATGCCAATGAAAATAAAATGAAAAGAAAATCAGAAAATGTATGGGAAATGTGTGAGACTTCTGTGACTGGCTGTGAACAGAATTGATGGCGCATCAGAGACAGAACCAAGAGCGGTAGGGATTAGTCCACCCAGCGGCACCTTCAGGGATGGCAAACTGCCATCTGATCCTTGTCAGCAGTGTCTGGGGATATGACCAGAGAGTGAAAGGGTTCTCTCTTCATGGCCCTTCAGGAAACGGCCAATGGTACATTGCTGCTTCCATGCTCACGGGAAATAGAGGTCAGGAAAAGAGCTGCTTGACATGACAAGGCAGCCACCTGCTCCAGTGCACAGCTCTCTCTTCAATCTGGGGCTTCATGTGCTCCAGATTCTACTGTCTCAATAGAGAAAGAAACTTGAATAAAAATATCAGGAGAAAGATTTCTTAGGTGACTAAGTACTGAAAAAATAGAGCAAGTGGTCTACTATAGCCAGATTGGTGCACAAAACTTGATGTTGAGAAATGGGACTGTATACAGGAAAGCTGTTGGTAGCCTAAGGGAAAAGGAAACCTTACTATTAATCAAAGTTTCTTTTTAAACTGTTGCTGTTAATCAGCTGTGGTTGTAATGGCTAGATGCAATAAAGGTAGGTAGAGGTCGCATTAGCTGCTCTGAGACGCACAATTTTCTTTTTAACCAGTGATCTGCTTAAAGAGAAAAGCAAAATTATTACAGGCGTCCAAAATTTCCTGTTGGGTCACTTCCCTGAGCTGTTCAGTGCACAGCATCACCTGGCTCAGGGACCAGGGAGGATGAGGATGCTGGGGCTCTGTGAGCAGGAACTGCCTGAGGCACCACTCCCCAAGCACCCTCCCACCTAAACCTGACAGGCTGTCCCAGTTCAGGGTTAGTTTAGCATGGCTAAACTGCTTCCTCTGACTGCAACAAAGCTCTGCAAAACTAAAGACTTTGGAGCGTGAGGTACTGAATGGCAGCGTGAATTTTAAAAAAAAGCCTTTAAAGATAAAGGTCTCTGCTGCTTTTTGTTTTCTTTTCTCCACATCTCACGGATCTGATGCTTTCACTGAAATGGCTCTGTATTAGTAGTGTCTGCTCCTTGAGTTAGGAATGATGTCTGACATAAATCTGTACTCCTCTGAACAATAATCCATGCTGAATGTTGCAGATCTGCTGATACACATATGAAATCACATTTACCTGTTCCATAGACCACAGGACATCTCGTCATCTTAACCACTAAGGCAGCTCCACGCTGATACATGGGGGCAGCAGAACTGCACAATGCCCAGGTGAGTGTTGGGTCTTTCAAATGACAAAGGGACATTTCTGTGCTAAATTCCAGATGTGTTTCTGCACTTCCTACTGCGTCCTTTGCAGATATCTCTGAACAACAGGTAGCACTGGGCAGGGACAGCTCATTCCTAGTGCAAGATGTATTTGCCATAGGCATCAATGCTTTACATTTTTGCTCTCTGTTCTTCCTTGTGGGTTTGAATGTCAATAGTTCCTAAGCAACTTTTTTTGGTTCCCTGGGAGACAAAAAAATCTGCTTATTTGGTCTTTCAGCAGCTTTATTTTTCTTAGATCCCTCTTTGACACTGTGCAGCACTCTGGTTAGCATATTCCTCCTCTTTTTGTCGTCTCTCTGTTCCCCTTTATGTTCCCTGTTTTCCTCAGGCTTCTCCTGCTGCCGTACCATTGACAATACTAATTTGTCCTACAAAAGCTACACTTCTTCCAATAATTTAGTTTCATATTTATACTGCATAAAAGATAAGAATCCTGTCTCCTGCAAAGCTGTTAATAAAGTGAAAATTCACAGCATTTCTGTATATAAACTTAAATCTAATCAATACTGTCATCACAGCTGGGGTATTGATAACATATACATTTGATGTATCCCCACCCTTAAAAAAGCATATAGAAGAAGTATATACCAATGAGACCAATTATTTTTCATTCATTGCAATGAAATGGGCCAAAGCCAGCAAGGACTCATTGCAAATGTATCAATCCCACGTCTAAGGCTATTCTAGTCGCAGCATCAGAGGAGATCTCAGACAGACCTCTCATACATCTCCTCCCACAACACTAGTTGTTCTGCCATTCCTTCAGCCGTCTGTCTAGCCTGTTCTTGAAAATCCTATTCATGGAGTCCCTGCCATTGGGGAACCTATCTGCAGCCTCTGCCTGCAGTTTATAAATGAAGGAAATTATTTGTCTGACAATTTAGGAGGCTAAGTTGAGAAAAAGAGAATTCTCGTGTTTATTTTTGTTTGTTTTCCTCTAGGCTGCTTAACAACTGGAAGCAAACACAGGAAAAAACCCCCAAACTTCTGTGAGATGTGGCTTATCCCCCTCTACATTCTTTGTTTTGGTTTTTTTTTCCTAGAAGGGCAAGTGGTTCAGAGTGGCTAACAAAGCGGCAGAAGAAATGCAGCACTGATGAATGCAAAGCAGTCCACATGGTGAAGAGTGACCCTAGTTCTATGTTCTCAATAGTGAGTTCCCATGTCAGCTTTTAGCACCAACTGAAGTATTCTCATATATTATCACGGGTAGTTCTTTGGAAGATGAAGCTCTTACTCCCTGACCAACAAAAAGACCAGGAAGGGAATAGAAACTGTCATTTGGTACTCCACAAAGCTATGGTGCACCCTATCTTGTGTGAAGCTCTGGCCACTTCAAAAATGAGATTTTACAACTAGAAAGTATACAGGTAAGGAGGGTCAGATTGGTCAGAAGCTGGAAACAA
>NW_010427403.1:4827-34576 GCF_000710305.1 Buceros rhinoceros silvestris | reverse complement strand
GTAGAAGAAGGTGAAGAGATTCGGTTTCCTCAGTTTGGAAAAGAGATTAGTGAGGACATGAAAGAGGTCTATAAAATCATAAATCATGGGAGCAGGTGGTGAGAGAATGATTAGTCATTATTTTTCATGAGACAAGAACTACAGTACACTAAATGAAATCATCAGGAATCAGGTCAAAGACAAACGAAAGAAAGCGCTTTCGCATGCAGTGCCTAATTGCACTGCAGGACATAACATCCTCTTTTGTTTGGATGCCCAAAGTATAAATAAATTCTAAAGCTACTAGATGGGTTCACAGAAGAAAGATCTGTCAAGGGCAGCTGGACAAGATGATGTGGACACTATCTGTAGATCAGAAAGTCTCTAAATCAGAAATTGCTGGAAACTTGAGAAGTATTGCTGGAAAGAATATGAATCCAAGATTGCTGTGGTTTTACAGCTTTTTCTTTACTATCTACCACTGGCCATAGTAGAGATATATCAGCTAGGGTACATAGACCTTTGTCTGATAGAGTATAGCTGTTCATCTCCTGCTTGGTCAGAACGACTACTCACAAAACACTGCACAGTTAGAAATGAGAAATCATATTAGGATAAATTACGTTGAGTGTTTCAATGAGACCATTGAACACGCAGAAGTCACACTATTTTTCCCTTAAAGAAAAGTTACATATCTTGAATAATAAAGTTCAAAATCTTGAAGTTGGAGGATTGGAGACGTGAGAACAATAGAAAACTGTACAAGTGAGGAAAAAAATAAAAGAACACGCAAGGAAGTAGATCTCCTCTGTGAGGATGAAATTAGCACTCCAATGAAATCATAAGTTTTTCCCTTGTTTGCAGCAAGACTCGGATTTCACATGGAGGATTACATTTCGTGAGGAGTCAATGTGGCAAAATGATGACAACATCAGATCTGTCATTTCTCTCCCTAGCCAGGAATTTAGTAGGTAAATCATATGAACTGAGGAAATGCACGGATGGATTAAAGACTGGAGCTCCATGTACACCCAGTCATTTTCTTCACAATGTTTGTAAACATGATGCCAAAGAATTTAAGACACACTTATACCAAAGTACTACCTTATGCATCAGTATTTAATTTACCTTCCAGCTTACATCCCAGCCAATACCAAAGATATATTAAGAAATCGATCAATGATTTCCATTATGATAAGGAATGATAGTTACTAGGCCCTTCTTGACAGATAGGGACTGTAAGAAATTAGTATTACTAGAAGAGAAATCTATTTCCTTGGCTAAAATAAACTGTTTTACCTTAGTGTCTCTATAACAAATCTAAAGAAAATATTCTTCAAATAGTACATGCCTAGGAAAGGCTCTAGTATTCATCTCTATTCACAGGACATCGAGAATTAATTATTTCAAGCCTAAATATTATTTCAGATTATTCAGGTACTTACTAGAGATTCTTTATATCTTCACTGAGCCTTGCAACTTTAGAAAGTTTTCTTTTAAGAGGGTGATTATTTATCGTTTCTGTTATCACGCTTATTACCTAAATCACATTACCATGTACAAAGATCTAAGTTGTATCTTGACGCAACACAATGTCCACTTAATCAGCCCAGATACAAAGGAAAGTTTTGCTTCCATTGAGTGTCTGTATTTCTTTAAATCCTTTCAAAGTCTAAAACTTAGCAGTAGGTGGTAGATATTTTATTTGGGTTTCTTTCAGCATATTCTAACTGAAAAGTTTCAGCATATTTCCTTGAGAGAGGTGATCATTTTTACGTTTTCAGAGGGAATCCTCATAGATTCCATTTGCCTCCTTTCACAGGATTTTCCTGCTCCCATAGACCTGTATCCCTGGTGTCAGTACCCAGACAAAAGGGGTGTCCGTATATTTGAAATATATGTTGGAAAAGGAAGAAGATCTCCTCAAACAGTTTTCTTGCATTTTTCTATGTTCCTGCGAGACGCATTGTTATCAGACCTCACTGGTGTCAGAAAAGCAGCAGGATCAGGTTTTATTTTCCAACAGAAATTTCCATATGGGTCAGCCCTTTGATCTGATAATATTCTGCAGCACTGGAGAACAAACTCAGTCAAATGATTATCAAAGCATGGAAGCTGGAGATAGGTTACTGGAAGTTTTTGGCCCCATTTTTCCTCTTCTGCAGCCCAAACTACTTTATTTTTAGATTATACCACTTTGTACCCCTTCCATAAATACTCCGCCTTTTCACTTTGATTGCAAGTTCATAATTAATTCATATTAACACATTTCAATCCAGAACAGGCAGCCATATAATGATTTGCAGATTTTAATAGTTCTTTGCCATCTCCTGCCTCATGTTCCATTTGTCATCTACTCCCACAGTTTCTTACCAGAATGAATAAACTTCAATCCAACTGCTAAAGCCCTGAGTAAGCTTCATCTGCAGAAGCTACAATGCTGACCCCAAACCCCAATTTTCCAGCATCTCATGCAAATAGGACTGGCTGTTCTTCAGCATTGCGTCCTTCACATCCAGGGCTTGGTTCCTATGCCAAATAAATGCTCTGTAGCCAACAACGTGATGTAGTTCAGCTATCCATCCTAGAAAACAAGTACTGGCTCGTTTGTATCTATCTTAGCTGCAGCTTTTGCACAGCCCAAGAATACCCCAGGCTGTGAACCCAGGCTGCTTCTGGTTTCCTTGTTTATGGGTGATGTGACAGAGCAAGTTGCTCACAGAGCTTTCAAAGGAATATCTAAACACAAGCTTTACCCTGAAAACTAATCAAGAAATTACACAAAGCTAAGGAAAAGCAGCAAGACCTGCGCGCAATTCTTTTCCTCCACTTTTTTTCAACATTCCACCCCTCTAGTCCTCACCCTTCCAGGCAGCCACCTTCTGCTTTGCTTTACCTGATTCCAGGTCAGATCTCTGCCGCCTTTGTCTCTCCAGAAATGGACCATCAAATAACTCCTTTTTAAAAATTCTCCATCTTCTGCTACCAGATGGCTTTCTTCAAGGAAATCCATGCCTTGTCAGGTAATGCAAGACTTGTTACAAGCTTAGCTAATTGGATAGGTTCCTCAGATAGGAGCCAAATATATTCTGATTACTTTAACTAGCTCTTTGTTTACTTACTCTTCAGAAAATATTAAAGCAACACCCAAAGATTCTAGGTAAAAGTAATTTATTACAACTCCTTCTGGTTTTGCTGGTACACATTTTTCACCAAACTGGCAAATAATATATTTCTGATTTTTTTTTTCCCTGTTAGAATAGCATAGTTATTACATGCTAGTTTCTGAACCCAGCTGCTTCACTTCAGTTATACCAACCTTACTTTGATTTTTCCAGTTCACACGGGGAAGTAGCTTTTGAAAACTGGGTCAACAGGAGGACAAAGTTTAATTACAGCTCAGAGTAGTCTTGATCATTTGTTTCCTTCTTTCTGATGAAACCCAAATAAGATCAAAGACAACAGGTCCTATATTCTGCAGTATGGGCCCTGTACTGCAAACAGGAACAGTCGATTGCAAACTCTTTGGGTTACTGAACAATTAGCTCCTTTCCTAATAAGAAAGCAACTTTTGCAGAATTATATTTTTCCGCTAGGAAAAATTTCAGTTTACAGCTAAAATCATTGAAATAAAACACTATCTTCATTGAACTCAATGTGGAACACAGTTGTGTTGAAGTAAAGTTCAATATCCTTCCAAGTGACCCAAAACGTTCCATTCTGAAGCACTTCTACAATAAACTGCAACTGTTGAGTGCAATACAAATTAAGATGCCAATCTCCATTTTTTCTTAATGTCTTGGTTTCCTTGACATAAAATTCAATGTGTTCTTTATTTAAACAACGTGGATGATGCATTGTGGGAGACACAGGATTCTCATAGTGTTACGGAAAATGTGTCTGACCAGGAAATTCTCATTAGAGTGAGCAAAAGCAACACCCAAGATGCAATGCAGAATATTGTAAAAGCTGTGTGTGACAAATTACTATAAGCCAAGCGGTTTTAAAATCAAGAACTATTTTTCAGATAACATTACTTGGTCCTGAAGGTTTTCACACGGTTATTATACAGTGCAGCAATGTTCATTTGTTGTAGAGCCAAGTTCTACTATTGACTTGAAGGGGGGTTGAAGTAGCTTGTCTAAAACCAGAATTTGGTCTGTGTTACTATGGTTTCATAAGGAATTACTGCAAAATATGCTTCCCTTTCAGGAATGTCAGGTTGCTTTGTTTTGGTGCAAATTTTTAGCATTTCTAGAACCAAATCTTGAGGGGAAAACATTTCATATTTGCATTCCAATTGAGTTCAAAATCAGCACTGCATTATCAGGTTTTCTTGAACTTTTTCACCCAGCTGTAGAAATTACCTCTTACAGTCTCAAAGCCTGCCATGTGAGTTGAACTAGGGGACTGCCAACATTCTGCCTGCATGTTTGCCTTAGAACCTCCACTGGTAAGTAAAATACTTTTCCTGAGATTCTGGGTAGCTATTGGCCTCCTTTTCGCTAGAGCAACTTATTTTTAAGGGACTTCTCCTCCGTGTTATAGTGCTGCTTTTCTTAACCACATTTTGTGTCATTATTCTCTCTCCTGTGGTTTACAGATAAAGTTATTTTCATAAATAGCAATCCAGTGGATTTTATTTCATCATCAAGGGACTAAAGTACACACAGTTTTATTAAACAAGCTTCAATATATTTCTAAAAGAACAAAAATCAATAAAAAGTGACTAAAATTTTTATAAAGATCTGATGTATATTTAACTTGAATAATTTTTCTCTAAGGTGATGACCTAAAATCAGATATTTCTTCAAAAACCACGATTTTGTAGATACTTGTTTAACTGTTTGTTCTGCTGGCAAATTAAAAATGCTTTCAGCAGCATTGTCCAGTCAAATATTAGTAAGTTTATACTGCACCAAAGTACAGTAAAGCTTGTCCTTGCAATACCCAAGTACCCAAAATTTAGCACGTGCACATTCAGGAAGCACTTACCATTCTAACTCTTAATCCAGAAGTACCAAGAGGTTGTACAATGTGACATTTTCTTTTGTTAAAGGGTCAAAGTCTGCTCCTGCACACAAATCCTGACGTGTGCATGAAACCAGGCCTTGGCCCAGCCGAGCTGTTGTGACTGATGCCCTGAAAAATACAAGCGGATAAACTTGATTATCCAGGTGATGAGACCCTAGATGGCCTAATCCGGAGGCAGGTGAGCTTTTACCCTTGACTGTAGGACTGCAGATATTCCATGTACACACCGTCCCCGCTCTGTGACCAGAACAGTTTTAATGTCCCCTTCCTAGCATCCCTTGAAGTCTGCTTCACCACAGGTAAGACCAGGCTAAGGGAAGACAAATGTTTTTCCTTAAGTGTCTGTCATAAGCTCATCCTCTCAGATGATGTCTCTCATTATTATTTAAATGGCAATATCTTCTAAAATATTGTCTTTCAGTCTTTCACTGCCATATAGTTTCATAAGTCAGGCATGGCCACTCTCCGCTCTTCGTCCACAGCACAAACAATGGCTCTCCTAGAGCTACCACATTCCCTGTACACGCCACTGACAAAATGAATTTACAGTGTAGGTGTTCGCAGACATTTCACTGGAAAAATAGGAGGAAGGAGCCTGCTTCATGACAAACACGTCAGAAAAGCTGCCGCGGTTCATTGCCCCTTCCGGAGGGAAGCGGTGTCACTCCAGAGGATTGCTTGCTCTAGGCTTTGTTGGGCTGGCATCAGAAGCTCCCCTCCCTTCCACAGTTTACGTTTGCAGCAGCAGACCTCAAATGTTTGACAATATAAAAAAAAATAACAAGGTTACTTTGTTTTCCATCCTAATTTTTCATTGCCTAGGCTGCTCTGCTGGCAGGCAATTTCATGAAGATACGGTCTGATAAACTGACTTTGAACACTGAATCAATTGTGTGATTTAAAGTAAGAGCCCAAACTCAGCCAGCAAGTCATAAAGCAAAAAATTCATTAGAAAGAGAGCTGCAGTGAACCACTCTAATAAAGGGCATCCTCACAGTTTTATGTTCAAAGCAGCCTTTAATGATAAATAATGCTGTGTCTGAGAGGAAAAGACACTGAAATAATTGTTTATGAAATTGCAATGTATGGTTAATCTAGAAGAAAAGGAAGATTCACAGACATACTGATTTTAAACCCTTCTCCACACAGCTGCCTGGTCCAAAGGCCATGAAAGACTCATGGACAGGTGGTTATTAAGTGAGATCACTCATGGTATTTCTTTTCCTCTTTCTAGTTACAGAAAGGGTGGCAGGGAAAATTAGACTGACAAATCTTGCCCTAGATGGAAAGAAAAAGCAGAGCAAAAGAAAATCCATCCATTCTCCTTGTGGAATTTCACGTTATCCCATTTAAGGACAAGTTTCTACAGCACATGAATCAAACGCTGGTGTTAAAAATCACCAGGACAACTGCCAAGTGCCAGTTTCAAGGTATTTGCATCAGGCTAAGGCAAAATTCAGGGCACTTTGGGATTCCAGTGCATGATAAGCTGTGCTACAGTAAATGACACAACAGATTAATATTTCATATCTCTCCAACTAAGGTATTTTTAATAGGGGAGAAATGAAGCAGAAGGGAAGGGGGCGATTGTCTTAGCCCCACAGGCAGCCTTTGGATGGTTTGTACCCCACTGTGGCAAACTGTTGTTTTTGCTGATGTCTCAAACATTGCCATCGATAACAGGACAACTATCGCCTGTTGGCTGGGGGTTGTGACATTTCCCATCTGTGAGCGACAAGATGCTATGCACTTGGGAAAGACGAGCACTTGCCCCTTGCTTATGTCTCAAACCTTGAGAAACAGGGTATCTGTGGCAACCTGTCTTTGTCTTGAACCTTGAGAAATGGGATGTCTGTGGCAATCTGCCTTGGAAACAAGGACTGTTAACCACAAAGGCAACCTTGACCATCACACGTTTCTTGCTAACCTTTCTGAGAATCAGGAATCAGCTAGTCCAAGTTGCACTGATACCGATAAGCGAGATCTTTGTCACATGGACAAAGCTTAAAGCTGCTAACGTGCTATTACTGGATTGGACAGAACCATGAAACTATCCTTGTGTTGAGGGTGTATAAAAGAAGGTGAAAGTGAACAGCTTTTGGCCTTCCCGGGAAGTACCACCACCCAAGCTAAAAGGAACTCAAGACCAAAGGATGCCGCTGGATCCACGGTGGTGACTATCTCTTGTTCTGATATCTTGCTTATTTTCTATTTACTTTTCTATCTTTCCAATTCTACTCTATGTCTATATATATACCTATAGGGAAAGTAAAGTAATGACTATTTGAAACCAACATTTAACCTTTTTTGTGTCTTAATCTCACTGTGGGGAACCTATGAACCATCTTATTTTAGTGTCATCAGCTCTCAGAACTGGGACATTACACCTCCACAGCACTTCTCCCCCCAGGTAGGCCACCACGAGAATATACCACTATAACCTCTCTGTGACAGACTACAGGATCATGACTAAAAACCATTATGTTGAAAAAAAAGGATAGAGAGCAACCCACAGAACTCATGTGAAACATCATAGACAATATTGGGGTGAAACTGTACAGTGTCCTACAAAATGAAGTCTATTTGACAGGTCTAAGCAATGAAGATCGCATCCATCACCTTGAAACAAGGCTAATCACAGCAAACAAAGTTTGCACACTAATTAATTTATATCATGACTCTGTAACAACAGCACATTTTCAAAACTGTTGTCATAAAAAGTATGTTACATATATATATAGCACTTTATTTACATTAACTTAGTTTGCACTGATTTTTATTAATAAGCAGTCTTTAATTCAATTGTATTTTTCTTGTAGTGTAAATCCCGGTTGAACATTAAATAACTTTAAATTAAATAACTCATTCGTAACTTTTAGTGGTCTTCCACACTACAGTTGCGGTGATAATATCTATACACTGAGTTACTCCATATCCTAGGTGGAAAGAGGCTGGGTGGAGAAACCACTGCTATGGAAGTGCTCCCCAGGTGTTCTTACCTTGCCTTTACCATTACCTCAAACAAAAACTAGAAAAAACACAGAAGCCAATACTGTACCGTGCATCCAATCTTTGTCAACTCGTGTTTGAGAGGAAAAGACACTGAAATTATGAAATTGCAATGTATGGTTAATCTAGAAGAAAAGGAAGATTCACAGACATACTGATTTTAAACCCTTCTCCACACAGCTGCCTGGTTCCAAAGGCCATGAAAGACTCATGGATCAGCAGTTATTAAATGAGTGTCTTCTAGTCTCTTCCTTCCAGTTTTTTCTTTGCTGTATCAGTTGGCAGTCCCTGGGGGACAGCTGGACCAGGTGCCACATGCCAGAGGAATGCACCGAGGCAGCAATGGGGAGAGCCGATGGTGTGCAAACATAAGCATAGAATCACAGAATGGTTTGGGGACTAAATGGCCTCTAAAGGTCACTTAGTCCAACCCCCCCACCCTACCCCCACCTCACCTTCCACCTCTGCAATAAGAAGGGACATCTTCAACTAGATCAGGTTGCACAGGGCCCTGTCCAACCTCGCTTTGAATGTTTCCAGGGATGGGGCATCTACCACCTCTCTGGACAACCTGTGCCAGTATTTCAGCACCCTCATCATAAAAAATTTCTTCCCTATATCTAATCTAAATCTCCTCTCTTTTAGTTTAAAATCATTACCCTTCTCCTATCGCAACAGGCCTTACTAAAAAGTTTGTCCGCCCCACGTGATTGTCTGCAAAGCTGCAAGGCACAGCAGAGAGCTGGTGCCTGTCCCTTCATCCTTTAGCTCACTTCCCACCATTACTCCCGATTTCATCCAAGCCTCCAGACCTCTAAGTTTAGGAAAAAACAGACAGTGCTGGAGAAATGACAACCAGTTCTTCATGCCAATGTCACCTTTATTGTTAGCACCCACTGAGACCACCTTCTTTCCACAGACACACACTGAGCCCTGGGGATGAGCAGAGGCACATTGCAAACTTTGATTTTATAGCAGAGAGCAGCGAGTCAATGCCAACGGGCCTGTGAAGAACCGACAGATGTTGCTGTCAAGCTGAATGCAGTCTCCACACTGTCATCTAGTGGATTTAGTGGTGATACCCAGAGCTCAGTTTAATACTACACTGTAATTTCACTGGACATCTTACCGTCTTCAACACTTCTTTTTTTCTCTTAAGCAGCTCTCTGCCTTTTCTCACCCAGTTCTCTTGGGATTGCTTCTTTCTGAATACCCTGAATCCTCAAAGCAGGACACCCTTTTTACAATAATTTGATTCTCTTCATTTTAATCCCTTTGTACAATAATCCCTTTTACAATAATCCCTTTTTCTTTGGTTTTACCATAATTCCCAGACAGGTTAGTTCTCCACTGTCAGCAGAATGTCTTTTCCTTTGTTTTAGAAAAATATCTCTTTAGGGAAGAGAGGTCGAAATAAGTTTCTTGTCTGTGAAAGACAGGGTAAATCCCCTTATAGATTTACTATAGATGGTGTAGGTGACCTTCGACACCCCTCCAGTCTTCAAAGACAGCTCTACAGGCTGAACACACTGTGTCTGTCTCTTCACATGGTGTCTCTGCCTCCCCAGGCTCCAGCCCCACACTGTCTGCAGTCTCCTACTCTGCGAAATTGCCCAATGAACTCAAGTACAAGAGTAAGGAAATTATAACACAGTTATGCCAGTTATGTTTGCCTAAACCTAACTATGATTATATTTATGTATGACAAATACTAGCAAAGTGGTGTTATTGGCATGACAAGCATTCCCAAATCCTGAGTTCTCCAACTTTAAGAAAGTCTCAAAGATGCAGCTGTTGGCACTTAGGGTCCACAGTCATGAGGGGTGTCCCATCTTATGCGTCAAGGTGGCTTTGAGAAGATGTTTGCCATAACAGCTGTGGATTTCCAGACTGGAATCTTCAATGCCAATCCTACTCTGCTGAGCCTACCTCCTGGTCTTTGATTTTCCCTTTTATCCCCTCAGTTTCCTTGACCTGTGACCTTCTGTACTTCCTCATTTATGCAGCCAGATTGTTCATTGGCCCTGGGGAGTGAGGTCTGAATCCATCCCAAAGGCAGCCCATCACTCCATCCACATTCTGCAACTGCCTTCCTGAGGTGTCAGCTCTCCAGGCTCACCCACAAATAACTGGTCACTTCATCCTGGCTCTGCAGCTGTTTTAACCACAGTGATTTTACATCAATCCTATGGTCTACCAGATGTTAAATCAGCAAATAGCTCAATATACTAATGCCAGGTCATCAATTCTATTACTGTATTACAGTTATAATAAGTCAGTGATTTGGCCAGTCTCTGGACCATCAGAAGAAATGCAAATATGTTTGTGCTGGTTTGGCATTTTTCTCACTGGACCATCTGTGGTGAAAAGAGACTATTTATTTCAAACTTTGCTTACAGGTTTAACTGCAAGGCTCAAGCAAACTATTTATTTGACCTTCACTTACAGGTTTAATATGCCACTATTGCAGGATTTGATGGGTACAACGGAAGAATGTGGTATTACCACTTAAAAGCAAGAACACACTATAACAACCTAAAAGCACGCTAAATATTATCCATGTGTTAGCTAATATCACCCATGGTTACAAACTTACAGCATGCTAAATATTTGCTTACACCTCCGGTAAAGGCTCTCAGTCCCAGAAAAGTGACCTTGGCCAATGTCCCAACCAAGGGGGAAGGTTCTCCATACAGGCAAGATGTAGATTCGAGAAGCAGCTCCCGATTCCTCACCCGAATCTTAGGGCTTTTATCCCCGGCTGTACGTGACTGTGGGCAGGGCTATGCTTGAGTGGATTATATCATCAAGAATGTTTATCTATGGCAATGTAATGGAATTTCCCCTTACCTTTCTTTATTCATCCATGGGTGAGGTTCACTTCTGTATGCTCTTATTTTTACTTCTCTTATGCTGATCTTGTGATCGTTTGGATACGCAAAGTTATCAGCTGAAACTGACACTGAAACCTTTCAGCTTCTCTTTATCTTACTTTCTCAGGCAACCAAAGAGTGGTTTGGATTGAGATTCAGGTCATATTATTTGTTGAGGAATTCCAAGGCTCAGCTCAGGTTCTGGTTCTTGGAATGACGCTGCACTGCCTTGTTTGGCTTTTAGACATCTCGGGGCTGAGCTATCTACACAGCTCTCCATGGCTAGACTCTTTGCATAGACAGGGCCTCAAGGTGAACCAAGGCTGGGTCTCTTTTACAACCCGCTGTGAGTTGCCTGCATGCACTAGACATTACCAAAACTTGCCCATGAGCTCTGAACCTGGCAAACCATACACCATCTCAGCTCAAAGGTCCCTTTTCTGTAGCAAGGGTCTGTGATCCACCATTGCCTCCAGCTTTTCTCTTACAAAAACTGAGAAGGGAAAACAACATGTCAGACATTATAAAGGAAGAGTATGAGGCCATTGACAGGCAACACAAAGGGGAAGTGAGCTTTTAAACATTGTTTAGTCTAACAGTTTGCAAACTGCAAGCTAATAGTCCAGACCAGATTTTCTTCTCTGTAACTGTGCTTCTGCATTTGCGTCAGAGGCTTTACCAAAAACCTCTTGCACAAGTGCATTCTGAGGTTATTTTTAAATAAAAATCTCCAGTTTAATACCCATTTCAATGACTCTCTGCCAAAACCAAAAACAAAACCAAGAAAAGGTCTGTTCTACAGGCCATGGCATTGATCTAGCTGGGAAAGACAACCACTGACACGGATGATTCATGGTTGACTCCTAGACAGAATCTGAGAGGGCAGAATTCAGGCAACTTGCTCTAGAGTTGCTGGTTTCTTCAGCAATTAATTTTCAAGAATTTTGATCAACTCTAATGATGATAAGTACAGGAAGAAGATTATGATGCACAAAGGCCATAAAGAATTCAGAAATGGGTGTATGTACTAGATATGACTTAAAAGCTACGAACAACAGCTGGAAATTAAGTCTGTGTTAGACCTTGCTAGCAGGTGGCCACACTCCTGGAGATGATGGCTAACCTGCCCTGTCACCAAGCCCTTAAAAGAAACCTGTCCCTGTTGCAAGGACCACTGGACTAACAGAACTCAGGACAGGAGAAAAAGTATTTCAGAGAAGAATTGTCCTTCTACAGTCTTATCATGAATACATAAACCAAGTTTCCCAAGGAAGGCAAGTGAATGTTCTTTGTTACTTGTGTTTAAGCTCATTTTTGGGGGGAAGTCTTGGTCCATTTCTCAATTCTGGTGTATTTCATTTCTGAGTTCCATCCCACTGCACTATTTCTGGTGCATCCCACTGCACTATTTCCAGCTCTTTTACTTACTCAGTAAAAGAGTTGTCTCTATAAATGATCATTAGTAAAAGTCATAATAGCAGAGTTCTAAGTGTCCAATTCACTCTGCTGTAAAGCATTAAGTTTCACAGGTGTTGCTTACACCACAAAAACAAAAATGAAACCTCTTTATGTTAGGCATGCTAACAGAAGAAAGAATCTTAAATGCTTTTCACACAGGGATAGAAGTATGGAATCACCAAGGCAGGTGAGAAGCGGTAAACAAACCCTTGAAAGGAAACCAAGACCTGGTATTTCTTTTGCCTCTTTGCTTGCTGGAAAAACAGACAGTTAACTGTGGGAATAGAAGCTGCTAACTCCTCCCCTGGTAGAGGTTTTTCTACAGATGCATGACAAAGAAAACCTCAAGCTCATGTGAAAACATGAGCTCACCGTGTGGGAACTACAGTAGGCATTACTGGGGGTTTTCTGAGCTCTGCTCATGAAACGAGTTCAACAGCCCTTGAACAGATTCAAACACGTTATGATTTTCTGTGCCCGTACTTGTGCTATCATTTCCCTTTTGGGGAATAAACAGCTGTTTTGTTATGGTTATAGGTAACGTTACCCATTGAGCACTGGTGTCACAGTTTCTGGGCATCCTGGGAGCTAAAGCATGCCTAGGATTGGAGGACATGGACTACATAGTAATGTAAGATCCTGGCCATAGACAAGGAGTGGGTTTTATGTTCTTCACCTCCTTGTGCGCTACTCTCATTGAGATGTTTACTGCTCCCTCAAGGCATAGTGATCTTCTCCTTTAAATCTGTGGTGGACTACTGCCTGCTCATTCATCCCTCAGTGGGATGGGGGAGGAAATAGCAAAAAAAGTAAATGAAAACTCGGATTGAGATAAAGACACGGAGATCACTTACCAATTACTGTCGTGGGCAAAACAGACTTGCCTCAGGGAGTTTAACTTAATTCATTGCCAATTAATATAAATATTTGAGCAGTGATTTGGATTTTTCTTTCAAAAAAAGAAACGAACATTTATACACAGGGAAAATACTTTTCCTCCCCAATTCTCAGGCCCAGCTTCACTCCCTCACTCCAGGCATCTCTCCTACCCCTTTTTACCACTGCAGGGTACACTGAGTCCCTTCCCTGAGGCATCGGGCAGTGCAGGGGGTTGGGGTCAGGACATAGCAGTTTCTCTCTGCTGCTCTTTCCTATGCTCCAGCATAGGTCCTCCAAGGGCTGCAGACTTTGGCAGGGTGTCCCTGCTTCAGCATGGGCTCATCCATGGGCTGCAGGTGCTCTGAGAAAGATCTGCTCCACTGTGGATCCTACATGGGCAGCAGTTACTTTAGGAATATCTGCTCCTCCATGGAGGATCTCCTTCTCTAACTTTGGTGCTCCCTCTGCTGAATTGATAGGTGATGAAAGTGATATAATGAAAATTCCAGGGTTGTGTATACAGCTTAAGGTTGATTGTCCATGGAGGATCTCCTTCTCTAACTTTGGTGCTCCCTCTGCTGAATTGATAGGTGATGAAAGTGATATAATGAAAATTCCAGGGTTGTGCATACAGCTTAAGGTTGATTGTTTTGTTATATAATAGGATCATTTAGAAACTCTCATATAAAAGACTTCTGTGATTGGGAAACTGGAACAAATGAAAACTAATTGACTTTGAAGGATAGACCACAAAGTTAAAAGAAAATCAGGCAGGAAAAGATGGACTAGGCATGCTCAAGAATGAGAGTTCAATCAGAGGACACCTGAGAAGCGACCCCCCAGAGAGATCCCCGGAAGGACTGAAGACCCTCAAAAAGACCCCAACCAACAAATTGTGCACGCGTAATTAATATGCACATATTATAATTAGTTCCAGGAAGTAGTGTGAATATGTATAGTTTTTTCTGAGTAATGCAATACATGTGTATGTGAATACACTGTATAATTAATGGCTATTTTACACTTGGGATGTGTGATTTGAGACACGAAGTCTCCATGCACCCAGCGTTATAACAAAGAATGCTTGCTTTCTAAAACTCAAAATCAAGTCTTAGAGAGTTTCATGACCACTGACTTTAATGGTATCAGTTTCTCACTGTTTTGTTTCCTCCTCCTCTTTCTCTCTTTGGTGTTTTCTGTTTTTTCTTACACGTATTTTCCTAGAGGCACCACCAGTTTGGGTGGTGGGGCCAGCTGTGTCCTGTGGTGGGGCTATTGTGGATCCAGCTGGAGCTAGGGCATCTCCTGGCCTCCTCCCACAGATGCACACCCTGAAGACTCCCTACTGCCAACTCCTTGCAACTGACACCCAATAAAAAATTATAGACCTATTATCAGAAAAAAAAAATCACATGGGCATCTTTTTAATCAAGTAAGAAACCACTAGCATGCTGTTACGTTATTCATCAAGCAGTTGACCTCTCAGTCACTGCTGATCTTTCAAAAGAGAAACTTCGAGAAATAAATCAGCACATTTTCAATCCACTTCATGCTTTCTAAAAATTGTTTCCACATCAGAATTAATCATGAATGTGTTTAACAACCAGGAAAGAGTTACAAAGCAGACAGGGCTACAGAAACACAGCAGCGATTTCTTCTGAAATCCCAAGACAACCTGACAAGCTCCTGTCCCGGTTTCGGCTGGGGTAGAGTTAATTGTCTTCCTAGTAGCTGCTCTAGTGCCGTGTTTTGGATTTAGTGTGAGAATAATGTTTGTAACATACTGATGTTTTCGTTGTTGCTGAGCAATGCTTACACTAAGTCAAGGACTTTTCAGCTTCTCATCACACCACCAGCAAGTCGGCTGGGGGTGCACAAGAAGCGGGGAGGGGACACAGCCAGAACAGCTGACCCCCACTGGCCAAGGGGATATTCCATACCATATGATGTCATGACCAGCATATAAAGTGTGAGGAGCTGGCCAAGGGGTGCTGGCTCACTGCTCGGGAACAGGCTGGGCATTGGGCAGCAGGTGGTGAGCTATTGCATTGTGCAGCACTTGGACTGCATATTCTTTTATATGGTTTTTCTTTCCTTTGCTTTTCTATCCTGTGAAACGGTCTTTAACTTAACCCACAAAATGTATCTTTTTCTCTAATTCTCTCCCTCATCCCACTGTGGGAGGTGGGTGGGGAGTGAGTGAGTGCGTGGCATTTAGCTGCCTGCTGGGTTAAACCACAACAGTTCCATGTAGGAAACAGCTTCAGCTATAGAATCCATGCAGAACAACTCTCCGCAGTTTCTTTCCTCCCTTGCAACAAAATGTCCCAGGAGTACAGAAAAGCTGAAAGCCACGTGCACTAACCCAGCACAAAGTGTATCCCTACCAGAGAGCAGTGGGACTTCTCATCTTCCTCCAGCTTTTTTCCTTGAGAGCCTTTCTTCACACTGCGTATGGAAACCTATCATCCCAGTGCCAAATTAATACAAGTCAAAAGCATTCTGGGACTGGTGTTCACAAATAAATCTAGTACAAGTATCCTCAGGGCACAGTCATTACCAAACAACACTTTCATCTTGCTCATTATAACAGAGTGAAACTCTTACAAAACACGTCTATGTGGGAGACAGCAGTGACTTACCCGGAATACACAGCAGAGTATAAAGATGTCTTTCAGCACTAATACCACAAAATCAACCAAGTTTACAGAGCCAACCTTATTTATACATATAGTCGCTCCAAATATTAAAACATGTCACAATTTTGAGCTGTGTTCAAGCTCTCCCCCATACTTTTTCCACAAAGAGAATCTTTTTGACATAATAACATTTTAAAATTTAAGGTTTAGGATCTCATGCATGTTTAAGTCTTCTCTGTAGCTGTTTAAGGTCTTATCAGAGTAGAAATTCGCTTTGGATGTACTTGTACATTAGAACAAGTTTAGCTGTAGTTAGCTGCAAGAGATGCAGAGCAGAAATGCTGAGGATCAACATCAGCTTCCCCTACAGACAGATTTTTCTTGCTAGCTCTTCTGCCAAGTTGCCCGTTTATATTCTACTTGCTGGAGTAAAGCAACCCATAGGTGCAGAGAGTACCAGAGTCGTTCATGTTTGGTCTGTGCCAAGCCAGCGTTACATAAATAAGAGGTTTGATGTTAACACGCATCATTTATGCACACATCCAGGCTGCTTATTCTACGGAGCAGATGGTCTTCCGGCTCTCTGTGCCGCTCCCTGTAGGTACTTCTTGTAGCCATAATGCTGCTCTTTGCAGGTATTTTCCTCCGAGCAGCTGTCTGAATGGACAGTGGCCAATTTAGCAGGCACGGCGATTTATCAAAGAGATTCCAGCACTGGCAAAATCACTATGAAGTTAATACACTGGAGACTGGATCTGCATAGAGCGACCTGCTGAATACGGCACTATCGAACCCAAACGGCAAATTATATTAAAGGACATTTACTTATGGAGCTTGACCGATTATAAACATACAAAAACCCCTGACATATCTCAAGGATGACTGCCACTGAACTGGTTACTCTGCATTGATAAGATCAGACAATTTTCCCTTTGTCAATATGCCTCAGCAAACCAGTTTTGACAATAAACAGAAAAAAACCTGCGTTTTTTCCTACTTATATGATTTTTGCTGTCTTGCTGTCATGTTTTGCTTCGGGTGTTGGTATTTGCTCATATTTGGAAACAGATGATCTTTGATGTTTTACTGACCCAGGGATTCTCGGTATTGGTATGATGATTCCATTTGTCTTTTCCTCCTCCACTAAGAACTGTGAACAGCAAGGAACACAAATATCTTATACATTATATTTCTTACACATTATATTTCTGAACGGTTTTGCAAAAGTGTCCTGTAAAGAGTATCGCCAGATCCAGTTAGGATTTTGCAGAAAACTCTTTAAAGGAAAACACCTGTTCCATCAGCTGAAGAGCTGCTGTTGTGATCCTGCTGGTTTGTATTAGGAAAACTTCCATCCACCTACAGACACAGGTCTGCTATGCTTATTGAGTATTTTTTACTTATTTTTGGTTCTAGTTAAATGTCCTAGAAGCTGAATTTGCATGATGGGTCACAATCTGTCTCCTGCTGGGCTCTAAGAGCAGCATTTTTTTTCCTGCAGAATGCACAGGTAGAGTATTTATCTTAGTCTTCATTCATACCCATTGTATTTATAGCATGTTATTTACAATCTATATTGTTTCACCTGTTACTCAAAGTCCTCCTGAGAGAACACTATGGGCTAAATAACTAAATATTTCCAGTTTGTATTGGTACTGCTCCTTCTAGGTCCTGATGTCTTCGAGCATGAACAAGCCCCTTTCTTCATTAAGATCAATCAATGTAGTTAAATCATTAAAGAACCAGACAGGTATAGAAGTACTGTAAGCAGTGAGATTAACAAAGTGCATCCAACAGCTCCAAAAACATGCTCCCCCACCGCTGCCATCAGCAGCCTCTCTACGGTATCCCCTGCTCAGACCACTGTTTCCCCTGGCCCAAATGCAGCGCCCTAACTTCCTCCCACGTTGTTTCCGGGTAGGGTACAAGTCAGCATCTCTTGTGGCTAGGAGGGAAGCACACATACGCTAATTTGTGGGCTAATCTGGGGGCTGAGTTCTCCTTGTCTTCACTGCAGTATTGCGTGGAGGAAGGACTCATCATTTTTCTCACGTAAAACCAGCCATCAATGTTTTCTTCTGCAGTTTTTGCTTGATACTGGTCAGCAGAGTCCAAAGTTACTGGGTGAGAGCTTGGTGGCAGAGTAACTTCTTTCTGAAAAATATCTAATGGATTGTAAGGGAAAGGCACTATGAGCAAATTAACATTTAGAGTAATTTTTTACTCCTTATTAGCCGTATCTCCAAATTTTGGCCGGAAAACCCTTTTCTGTCATGTTTTACTACAGTATTATTTTGTTTTAAAGATTATAATTTCTGGCTTTCAGCTTGTAGACTATTGAATGCCATAGCTGCTATGGCAGAGGGACTTTTTTATTGTTATTATTATTTTTATGGAGAATGCTATTTATGACTTTTTTAAAGCACTGATGATTGGACGAAGGAGTATAGTTCCCTGGAGGACATGGGAGGGCTTGAGATGCATGGTGGTGCAGGCTCTGTTTTACAGTCCTAACACCCTTTGGGACACAGATTTCCTCCTCATGCACTTGAATTATTAGTGCCATAGCAACGTAAAACTGAAACAGACGCAGGAAACCTCTGTTATTTTACACTGAGGTGTAAAATTTTACCTT
The DNA here is from genome assembly GCF_000710305.1 of Buceros rhinoceros silvestris. NCBI lineage: Eukaryota > Metazoa > Chordata > Aves > Bucerotiformes > Bucerotidae > Buceros > Buceros rhinoceros. The sequence goes on along the minus strand of NW_010427403.1, from coordinate 16,070 downwards.
TTAAGACTGAAATAGTGTTATGAATAATCTAAGCCATCTTAGCAACAAGCAACGCTCATCAGTCAGCACTGCATGGAGAAACACCTGGAGTGATATGAACTAATTGGTACTGCAAAACACTTACACGTGTTGCCACAGAAAGCAACATCACAGAAAACAGATACCTTGGCAAAGTCCACCGTTACGCTGTATGAATATCTTTCACTTTAAGCCATACTGCCACCATAAAGGTAGAAACCCTTCTCTTCCTACTGTTAATTAAATGAAAACACTGAGGTGAGTTTTATCTTTAACACTGAAGACTGCAAGGCCTGCATTCTTTTGAAGTCCAGCAGACACCATTTTCCATCATCACAGCCTTAACAATAAGAAAGTGTCCTCCTCACAAAGTCTCAACACTGGGTCTGAGGTGCTTGCAGAGAGCTACGCGGATCTTCATTTGCATGACAAGTGACACAGCTTTGGACTGACAACTTCAGTCCATCTTTGACAATATACTGTGCCTGACTGGAATGGAGTTAATTGCTAACACACTCGTGGTTTAGAGATGACTGAACAGGGCCTTGCCCAGCCTTAAGGGTTTCTGTTTCCCACTCCACCCCCAGAAAGAAGGGCTGGGGCAAGAAGCTGGGAGGGGACAGGGCTAGCACGGGTGACCCAAACTGACCAGAGGGCTATCTGACACCATATGATGTCATGCTCGGCAATAAAACTGGAGGATAGTCTTTCTGTACCTGTTGGTCAAAGACTGGCTAGTCATTATGACATCGAGAAAGACAGCCCAGCCTGGGACATTTGTTGAGCTTATCCTTGATGTTGAAAGATAGGCCACATGACCAAGGGAAGAGAGTGTTTACTGAGCTTATCTCGGTATGAAGAGGAGTTGAATAGTAGATACTAACCACAAGTGTCTTTAGCTTTGGGCGTTAACCACAAGAAGTAGTGCTGATAGTAGGAAGTACTGACTACTTGAACTTTCTGTGAACTTACCTCACTAGCATACTAAAACACCCTCCCTTAGGCTAGAAGGACTCCCTACTCAGGAAAGCACTCACCCTCTGAGCATGCTTAATAAAAAGTAGATGTGCTACCACTTTAAACTGAAACAAAGGACTAGTTAGCCAGTCATTTTTGCAAATTACATCAGTATGCTTAGAGATAAGGTGATTTTGCATTCTTTGGTCTATATAAGAAAGCCTGTACTACGGGAGGGGTGTGCAGGCTTTGTGGAGTTACCACCTAGCACCCATCTCTGTGCAGAAATGCAGTAACACAAACAGCTTGGCCCTATGTGCTAATCAGCTTATTGCACACCAGGTGAAAGAATCCATATTAGGGACAATTGGTCTGCTAGTGGGAGGTGGTGAGCAATCGCATCACTTGTTGGGTCTTTTCCCCCCCTTTTCTTCATTTATTAAACTGCCTTTATCTCAACCCATGAGTTTCCCTGCTTTTATTCCTCCTATTCTCTCTGCCATCCCAACAGAGGTGAGTTGGGAGCAAACCAGTTGCTGGTGGGTACTTATTTGCCAGCTGGGTCAACCCACCACAGACTACCAAACTTTAACTGCCTTATCTGACATGCCATATGAATGGATCTTAGCTTCAGCTTATTTTTAAATTTCTTCAGAAAAATATCAGTCATTTCAAATACAATGCTAGAAAAATTGTGCTGCATTCACTGGGAAATGTCAGCATCCTTCTGCTGAAAATGAAGGACTGGAACCCTAGACCATGGGTTCCTGATGTGGCTGTGTGCCTTTTGATCTCCCCCAGAACCACTACCCCTCTAAAATAAGGGGCGAGTAAACAAAATCAGAGCACCCTAGCCTGGATCACCTGTTTGCATGTGCCCAAGGGGACTTGTTGAGACTCAGAGATAAGTGCTCCAAAGCTCCCACTGGCACGGGCATGCTCCAGCCTAAGCCTGCAGGGAGAAAGCAAACATTCTCAGTTGGTTTTCTTGTCCGCTAGAAGATGTTACATTAATTGTGCACAAGAGCTGGAAGCAGGGAACCATCTTCTAGCTCAAACCAGGACACCCTTGGAGTCTTAAGATTGATGATCAGACAGCAAAGTTAAAATAAAAAACTCCCTGGCTTAAATGCACAGACATGAGGTAGGCTTTGCATGGTTGAGCTGGTAGCACTGGAGCAAGAGCCCAAGAAAAGCTCCAAGACTGTGAGTTTTGCTGAGCTGAAAACAGGCTGAGGGCCTGCAGGCAGAGGAAGACAAGTTGGAGACCAGGAAGATGAGAAAACAAGGTTGCAGTGGCAACCCTGCAAGTTCAACAAGTCCCAGAAAGGAAAACAAGTGAGGATGAAGACAAGGTTTCCAAAAGGAAGGGCCAAATATTTAGGTGTGGGAAGGCAGAGGGACAAGAACTGAAAGGGGAAAGTAGGAAGTGTAGCCACTTCAACCAAGTTTAAAGGAAAACTTAAAGGACCAGTTTTCTAGAATAAAGGCCGTATTCTAGATTACAACCCACCTGTCTGTCACCAAGAAAATCTCTCTTGATTGGAAAGCAGAGCACACACCTGTCTAGCACTCACCTACTGAGGCATCAGTAGGAAAAAAGATTACTTACAACACCTAGGAAGGAAAGTACCGTCAACACCAAATGTGGTGGTAATGTTTTTCCAAGTTCCCAAGAGCAGCACTTTTTAATACATGCTTTCCTGCACCTTTTTTTTTCTTGATGACTGTCTCTCTTCTCTGTTTACAAGGACCAGGTCATGATACAATTGGACGCACAGCGTGACAATGGGTGTGATTTACAACATCTTGAGAATTACGTGAAGTAAACAGCCACTGAATTTATGGCATCTGCATTCCTATCTGGTCAAAGGAAACAGCAGAGCTGCAGTTAACCATGTCAAATCTGTTATCTTGCTGTTACACAGACTTCCAACCTATTGACCTTTTCCAACACCACTTCAATAGTTGGTTAGGGCAGGGGATCCTTATCACTTCCTGGAGCGGATGTGAGCCGATTTCCTATGCAGGCATTGCTGACTGAAGCTGAAGATAAGCATCTGCTCGACAGGCCATCCTTTGGGGCCATGGCCTCTGCACAGTATTAGAAACCAGCTCTTAAGAGAATCTCTAGCTTCATCTGTTGGAAGTGGCCAAGAGAAAGCAAGTGTTTTGTGGAGACACCCTGCATGCCTTCCTTGAACTTCCACGGAAAGTCACTCTTGAGTATCTTGAGGACGCCATTTCTCCATACAAACAGGAAAAGGGTCATTACATCCCACTCTCCAATACATTAATGAAGACAGTGAACAATGACAGACCAAGTATCAGCTGCTGAAGAATGCAGCAGTAATCAGATGCCAGCTGGACTTCGTACCACTGATCACAGAGGGTCTCCGTCCAAGCCCAGCTGATCAGTTAATTTTCACCTACTGTGCAGATAACTTATCCAAACCATCTCTCTCCAATTTGGCTACAAGAATACTATGAGAAACCACGTCAAGAGCTTTGTTAAAGGCGAACAACATTTTCTACAGACCCCTTGTCCACAGAATCTGTCACCTCATCATAAAAAGCTATCAGGTTGGTCAGGTGTCTTACCCTTTGTAGATCCATGCTGACTATTCCAAATCACTTCATCGTTACTGTACTTGGGTAGCTGTGGCTTTATGGAGGATTGTTCTACAAACTTCTATTGCAGGAGAAAATATCAACGCAGTTGTGATTAAGCAGCAATCTAAGATTTATTAATAGTGAGGGGCAGATTTTTGTAGTGGCGCTTAATCCCTAACCAGTCTGAAGTGACAGGCTGACCCCATCAAATATGTTACAATCAAGTAGTGACTTAGTTACAAGGACGACAAGATTCACGCTAACTTACTGTAGGATATTCTTTATATATATATGTGTGTGTGTGTATTTACGTGCATATGCATAGATACAATCGTAAAACACACACACAGACACAGACACCCATACGCACTTGTGTTAGCGCGGTGGACGAAGGAGAGGCCAGCTTAGAGTTAAAATATCCTTCCCAAGTTGACAGCAAACACTCACAATGCTCCACCATTATGATTACTGAGTCTCTAGAAGTTTGACTTCGTCCCGTCCCTTTTGTGCAGTTTGTACCCAAGAGGTGTCCTGACCCAGGGCAGATGCTGGGCCCAGCCTGCTGTGACCCAGGAGAGCTCAAAGGGTCTCACTTCAGCATTGCTATTTATAGAGTCCGAGATGATTGATTTTCGTCAGGTATTTTCCCACTGTGGCCAGCCTCCGATGTCATAATATTCTGGCATTTTCTGCCAGTTACGCAGACACAAACATCATTGATTTCCAATGTTTCACATGGCCACTTGGCTGGCCTCAACTCAAATGCAGATGTATTGGGTTATCATGACCCAAGTACACATGTACCAGGCTATCCAGTGGTGACTAACCCAAGGATAGGGAGAGCAGTACAAGGCTAGGAAAGCAGGCCCAGCACACCAGGGAGGCGCCTTAGTGTTCTGTTTTGTTGTCCTTTGAGATCCGTGCCTGACTTCCCCTGGGCTGATCTGTGGCCCAGGGAGGAGCAGCATGGGGTGTGAGGGAGAGAAATCACTTCAGGTTTCAAGTGAGCTTTGAGTGGCAGGGGGTAGCATACCACCAAAACTTCCCAAAGACAGGGGTCAGGCTTGCTGACCAGTCTTCTCTAGTTCTGTGGGACATCTTCTTGTCTTTGAAAATGAGTGGCAAACGACATCTACCTTTTTACACTTACCAGCAACCTCATCCATTACTCTCTTGGGGCACAAAGGCAAGAATGACACCAGTGGTAGCTCTTCCTACTGACACAGAAAGTTTCCTGGAAGAGGAAAGAAGAGAGGACAGACACCAATGGACAGGATGTTGCACACACCCATCCTACAGTTCTGTATCTGTCAGAGCTCAGCAAGGACCAGCAGCTCCCTAAGGGCCAGGGACCAGAAGCTGAGGGAGACACCATGACTGGCAAGGCAGAGGCCTCGCCAGCCAAGGCCCCATCCTCACAGCACCAAAGTAAGGCATAGTAACCAGACTATCCAAAGGGATAGTAACCAAGGTGAAGTCAGAGCCCAAATCACCAGACAAGCTTGTAGTGATGAAGGAGAGCCAATGTGAAGGCAGGAAGTCAATCTGCAGGCCAGGATCGGATCCAGTGATGGTAACCAGGGTAGGACATAGCCAGGACTGACCTGCAGCTTTCTAGTAAAATACATCTGAGTACAGGCAGGAAGACCATTCATGAGTCAGGGTCTGGTTCAATGGCCAATTTCCATGCCCCCACACAGACATGACTGCAACAAAGCCAGGCAGCCCTTGATCAGGTAGAGAGTGAAGCCCTGGTTTGATCTGAAATGGAGTTCCTGGGACAATGCAGGTGGAGCTCCTGCATAGGGATGATTGGGACCATTAAGACCTACTAATGCTCTCACAGCCACAACAGCTTATACAAAGTAACTCTACTGGTGACATTCATATCACAAGTCCATTCAAGAACAGGCTACACACTAAATAATGGGCACACGCCACATCCATGATGGGTCACTTTGGTGCTGCTGAATGCCTTCATGCTCATATTTGTCAGTTCGCTTCAATTAACACAGCATTGTTTTTTTCACAGTAGCCACATCTAGGTGGATGTCTGCATCTTGCCTGTCCAAGGGCTTGCTGTAGTATCACGGCTTCAGTCAGCACCATAAGGAGCAGAAGAAATGGCAACCAAGTAAGAGCATTTGGCACAGTCCTTTCAGTACGCGGCTGCATGCAGCAATTCTGCAGCAAACAGCACAGGCTGGAGACCAGCCGTACACGCAAAGTACTTTGAGTGTGAAGACTTACAGCGTTAAGCACTGAGCCAACACATTAACCAAGCAGAAAGAATGTGGCCAGTCTATCCCAAACAGCCATAGCAAAGTGCTGTAGACACAAGTAAACATGGTCACTGAACCAAGATTCACTCCTCGATACGAGAGGAAGATGTAGCTATATCCACTGGGACTCAAAACTGCATTCTCACTTACTGGGTGCGCAGGGTCAGAGAGCAAACTTCTCCAAATATTTAGAATATAATCATCATGGGTCAAGCGTTGAGTAATTTTCTATTGAAAAGAATTCACCCAAGCATTTAAGTTAGCTTCATATATCATCATGCAGAACAAAACCCGCAATAAATTATTGACAGGAACTGTGTGTTTGTACTGAGTACACTTAAGGCTACAATGAATCTTCCTTAACGCAGGTAGTATAATACTAAACTCCTAAGAAAATGCAAAACAAAACCTTATCAGAGTTGCCAACATTATTACAAAATTCTCCAGTGGCAAAATTCCCCACAAACTAATAGTGAGGCATCCAGGCAGAAAAAAAATCAAAGTTAAGAGGACAGTTGTGCCAGACAGTAAGGGAGTTAAAACCCTCCCAAGTAGCTGCCTAGCTTGAGAGAAGAAAGGTACACTGGGCAGAAGAGGAGGACTGCTTTCTCCCAAAAAACCCGGTTTTTAATTCAGCATACAGATAGAGCTAGGAAATTGTTATGCTTACACTGGGTAATTATATCCAAGGCGCCTACAAGCATGTATTTCCAGCAAGGAGTAGTACGGAAGGCTTTTTAAGTACTCATGTCAACCAATTCCCAACTCCAAGTCAGAGCAGGAAGCAGTATGCTGAAGAGAGAAACATTCCTGATGTGTTTTCTGAAGTATAAGGACAAGACGTCAGGAGTTCATTAGAAAAAACTTGGAGTCAAGGCCAGTTCTCACTTGCAACTACAAAAAATTCTAAGAAGGAAGATCTGGCACTTACTTTAAAGCTGCTTTTCATCTACGGGAATATCTTCAATGCCTATTTAGCTAACTGCAATAAACACAATATACTTTTAAACTAAAAAAAGAAAAAAAAAGACAAGGCATAGCCTTCAAAAGTTTATTTCAAGTATAAAAATCAATCAGTGAAATATCTACAGTTTTTACTTTCAGTACAAAGGTTTAAAAAGATAGGGAGAATCAAGTAACAAATTTCTGAAAAAATATGATTCAGTTCAAAGTTCTGAACAATAACGAAAAGGCACTTAAACAAGATACCCAGCAACAAATATAACTCTTATGTCACACTGAATGTGTGGTCAAACATTATTTAACACTTTCTAAACAAAGAAATTAATTACAGTCTGGTTAAAGTAAGCAACACAGTCCAGACCAGAGTGAACTCTTTGAGTGAACTCAAACTCCCTGCACTTCAACAATCACACTTGTCTTTCAAGTGTAAAGAAAGCAGAGAGGGAGAAAATCAAAAGAAGTCTTCAGCCAACTTTCAGTTTACAGCACTGTGTTCAGACTAAGAACTGAGAGTTCAACTTGTACAAGTTCCACAAAAAGAAATGTAAAAAAACTGGGTAGCAGCACAAATACTTCATGATAACCCCTGAACTGTATGTTTGATTTGAAGGTTTCATATTTGTATTCCCAGTTTAAAAAAAAAAAAGTTTCTACAAAAATAGAAAGCCTTATTAGAGGCAAAACAATCAGACTAGCATAAGTAGAAAATAAAGGTGTAATGCTTGGGAATCCACTGCAATCCCACTCTAGTAGGAATATTTTTCCACTGCCAGCAATGGAAAGTATCAAAATAGAAATTTTCCAGAATCAGAAAACAGACAAAAGTTCACACAAGTTTTGAGTTTTTTTGGTCAAGATTCAACTAACACTTGTATCTTTAAAAAAAGACTCAAACATGCCAGAAAGAAACAAAACATTTAACAATGGCATTTCAGCACCAGAGATATTTGTGCAATAAATACAGAGTAAGACCTCAGTCATTCACAGATATGAAGCAAATACAGGGAAAAATTGCCAACACCCCCCAAAAAAAAATTTTAGCAATTATTCAGAAATAATAAGTAAACAGGAAAAAGCATTTAAGCGTTGGCATTTTTTTCTTAGTTATACTGAGTAACATCTATGACGCAGGAGTGCTATCAAGGCTTTTGCATCTTTTTTTCCAGATACATTTTTCTGTAGGTCTGAAACACCTCTTTTGAGTCTTTGTTTGGAATATGAGGAGCCTCAACATTTCCATCCAGGATCTGTATAGCTGTATCAAGTGGAATACTGTCCTCAGCTGAAAGACAAAGAAGGGGGTTAAAGCAACTCTGCTCCTTACGCGTGCGGTACTTAAGGTCACCCACTGTCCAAAAGGATGCCACAAACTTCCTTCCGAAAGCACTAGGCACCTCAGATTTACATCATTCTCCAATGCATCTTTAAGCACAAAATGGTCATTTGGTTGTCTTCGTACGAGAGATTTCTAAAGAGCATCAAGAAAGATTTGAATGCAAATGTGCAATTGTTTCTGAAAGTAAGAAAAGAAACAAGTGGAAGGGTTAAAAGAATGGCAGGCACCTATAGCCAAGGATACATTCAACAGCAATAAAAGATGTAAACATCACAAAATGCGTTGTTTGCACCAAGACCACAACACAGGTAAGTTGTCGGCAGGACATGCACAAGGTTGGCACCCTTGAGGAAAAGGATGGCAACAAGGTTACAGCATGCATTTCACTTTCTGCTAGACCAGTAGAAAAACAAGGGCATATAGAAAGAAACCTAAAGCAGAGAAACAAAGACAGCAGAGAGCAACCTCGCCCAAGATCCTGAGATGAAAGACACCACTGTTGTAACTGTTGACTCCTAAAGGATACAAAAGACCATCTAAAAAAGTAATTTGCCAATCAAGAGAAACAAATAGTGGCACCGCTCTTCCTCTCTGTGTCATACAAGTAACCCTGTTCAGACTACTGGGACACACCAGTCCCGGTCCTTCTGAGCATCGGTGTGTGTACAGAGAGCACCAGTGTATTCTGAAAGCCAAATAAAATTTTAAAAAATCACTTTCTGTTTTTATAGTCTCACACTACATTTTGTTTCATCACTCCCTACATTTTAAAGTGGGAAAGAACTAGCTTGGTCTTTACCCACAGTTTAAAACGGTACTTGAATCTTGTCACCAGTGCTACCTCCAATTCAACTGTACCCAAGTATGAAGAAAAATTCCAACAACTTGTTCTTATGGCAATAAAAATCTCTACAAATATTTGAAACTTCTATGTCTACTCTACAGTATCCATTTCAGCACCAGAGCTAGTAAAGAGTAAGTTAAAATACTTTATTAAGATTTGCTGCTGTAAAGAAACAGTTAAAAACCAAGCAAAGAATATTTAACTTCTACTTTAAAACAGACAATCAGGAGTCATCTCACCTGCAAAGACCTCTTCCAGCTTTTTTTCCTTCACTGGATCACATTTTAACCAATCTTCTTTTTTACTCTTGACACCTAAAGAGAACATTTTAAAAATGTTTTTGAGGTTCATACATCACAAGTTTTGGTCTCTAGTCAGTTTTAACACATATACTAGCACATGCAAAAGGAAATGTCCTTTGGGTGTGAAAGTGACTGCAAGGGCTAGTTATATACAACTTAAGATTCGGCTTTATTTAAAATGAAATACAGTATTTGACTTAAACATGCTTAACAATGCACCACATAAAATACTAAAAGATTGCGTATAGGAAAGGAGGAAAAAAGGCAGCTTAAAGCAACGATGGCAAAGGTGATGGAGACTGTATGTAGGATATGTGTGGCCCAAGCCCTCTCTCTTCCCCAATGCTGCTAAAGATCTCTCCCTCCGCTACCTCCTCAGCCAGATTTATACACAAACAGGTGAACACTGAACACAAATCAGATCACCTTTGGTAACTATGCCAAGGGAATCTGCTTTCTATGAACAAGCCAAGCTACACAGGTCACTCCAAAAGTAATGCCTCCTATTTATTTCTATGGAAACTACAACAGATTCAAAGAGCACAGAAACACTATTTGATGGAACGAATTCTCAGCTACAAAACACTATTTTTTGACACGGTCACCACCATGGACTGTGCCTTTTCGCCAGCACTGAACAAGAGCCTGCATGCAGCACTCATCTGAGAATCTGCACCAGCAGAGGGGACCCACCATCACTGCCACCACTGCTGGAACGTGCCACCCACTACCTCACTGTGCTAATACCCACTGGTTGGTCTCTGTAAACATGCAGCAATGTTGATGAATGACCATGGGTGCAATGTTTTCCACATGGTGGAATTCAATTACACACCTTTGCTTCACACACATTTCATGTCAGGTACCATTTTGTTAAAAGGCTCCTCTGCTGCCGACTGTCGCACAACAACAAAATTTGTGAATGTTGGCAGGAAGGTTCAACATCTACTGCCGCAGCACAAACACCCGCCTCTGACATTGTGGGCCAACATAACAAAGTAGGAGGCATTACTTTTGGAGCAGCCCTTGTATATGCTACTTCCCACAAAGTTACTCAAAGCTGCCCTACTCTAAAGTACTCTAACTTTATTTTGTAAAACTTAAGAAAAAAGAATAAAACATTAAACTGAAAAGTCTCATGTTCTTTTTTCAGCTTCACACAGAGCTACAGTCTGTCAGAAAGCTAGCTAAGCTATTTCAACCTTCAGCTTCCGAAGTCCCACGTTTTCATTGCCTGCAATTTTGAGTAACATAAATTCTAGAAGTACAACCTTTTCACTTGCAAGCTAATCTACTTACAAATTAATAATCAGGATAGCATCATACCTGCCACAATTGCTTTCTCTTTTTCCAGGGAATTCTTTGCAGCTAAGCTTTCTTCATCAGTGCCTGGATTTCTGAACAGTATCTCTGGACACAGCTTAAATTCAAGTACTTCAGGTTCGCATGATTTCTCAACTTCTGAGACAGAACCATCTCTCTTTGCACCTGGGCTGTTTCGTGACACTTTGGGCTTTTTGTGCCAGACAGGTCTGACAGGTGATGTCTCTAATTTGGTCAGATATATGCGTTCCTGTGTCGTACGTTTAAATGCAACTCTGTTCAGGTAATGTATTTTTGGTTCCTTTTGCAGATGCATTTTTAATCTGTTATTTCTTCTACTTAAGTACAGCAGGTTTTTATCGGGAAACATTTTTTCAGAGCCCTTGTCTTTGTTTTGATCATCGAGATGTCTCTCTTTGTTAGAAAAGTAGTTTTTAGGGACAGTAGAAGATCGAGCTCTTTTTCGCTGTAGTTTATGCACAGAGCGATCTGTTAATGAACTCTTCATTTTCCAGCCATTTTCTCCATTCAATTTTTTAGCTTTGTCAGTATTTATGATACAATTATGTGAAAGCTGCTTGAAATTCTTTGCTTCAGATTGTTTC